>NC_041384.1:437998952-438001236 GCF_002162155.2 Triticum dicoccoides
GTTCATCCCATCGATCGGCTTTAGTTAGCAGCAGTAGCGAAGTAATCGCTCGATCGGGTTCAGTTAACAGCCATCGGTCGATGGCTCGGGTTCAGCAACGCGTAGCCTGCAGTGCAATCGCTCGGGTTCAGTTAGAGCCCAATGCCTCGCTCGGGTTTAGTTAGAGCCAACGCCTCACACACACGCGCGTACGTGTATGAGAGAAACGCGCATCGCTCGGCCCCCGACCTCCCACCGTACCCGGGAACTCCTCAAAATTTTCCTCCCCCTCGCTTCTACCATGGTTTTTTCCGTCATGGACGGCCCGAAGAATGTCATGCAGCTGCGTCTCCGGCCCGCCCAGGACAAAAAGCCCATTTTCTATCATGATTTTTTGTCATAGAAGTAGGAGCCCACCACATCTATGATGATACCGGGTTTTGTCACAATTATCGTCATAGAAGTGTTATATGTATGACAGAAAAAAAAATTGTTCGGCCCAAAATGTCACGGATGTGTCTTATTTTTGTAGTGTCAGGTGGCTGGCATAGTCATTTGAGTGAGGGGCCGGGGCGTTCTCGTCGCAGATGTAACCCAGGGCGGTGTTGGCCTTGTTCCGGGGGTCTTGACGCATAGGAGCATGCTCGCGCTCTAGCGTCCGGCGCTGGAGCACTTCCTCCCTGTTTTGCCGTGCGACGGCCTCGGCATCATCAACCTGGTTCCGGAGAGAAAGCAGCTCGGCGCGGGCGGAGGCCAAATCCACATGCGCCGTACCCAGGGCGACGGTCGTGGCCTCTGCGCGCCTCTCGGCCTCATCCAACCTGGGCCTGAGGGTGGCAGCCCTGCTCGCATCCTCCACCCCCGCGAGCCTCATCTTCAAGTCGTACCTACCATCCAGGTCTGCGCGAACCTCGGCCACCCGGCGATTGATCTCCTCCTTGACTCCGGCCTCACGGGCCCCGATGGCATCTTCTGCTTGAGCAACTTGACGCTCCCTCGTCTCCAGTTGCTCGAGCTCGAGGCTGCGCTCCACGGCTTCCAAGGCCAGCGTCTCCTCGCACTTTCAGACCTCCTCTTCCTCCATGGGCGTCCCCCTCAGTGATGCAAGAGTGGCCCCGCGCGCCTCCACCTACTGCTCAAGGGATGCGCTCCAGGACTGGAGCCCCCACGCACGCTCTTCCGCAGCCTCGCGACGGCGATCGGCCTCGTGAGCCTCTTCCAAGGCTCGCGAGCGGGCTTCATGGGCGATCTTGAGGGATGGCTCGGCCTTCGCATTCTCGAGGTCGTGCTGATAGCGACCGAGGTTGATGGCCACCCTCAGCTTGCACCGCTCCTCCACCAGCCAGAGACCTTCATCCTCAAGACGCGAATCGACACCAGCGAGCTCTTCACCGAGGCGGCTCATCACGCCCATCGCCTCCTAGAAAAGCTCATGACGAACTACGCTCCACCCACGCTCAAGCTCGAACGCTTGACCAGCCTCGTCCTCTACCTCGGGGGCAGCAGGCGGAGCATCAAGTGGCGCGCTACCTCCCGGCGGGGGGCTGGGGGCTGGCGCCGCGCCTGACGTCAACCCGTCCTCGCGAGGAGCCCAAGCTGATCGGGGCTCGCCGCTTGAAGAGGAACTGAAGATCGAGGTCAGCCAGCGGCTGTTCATGAGCAAAGGAGGAGTCTTGGGCACACTTGCCGAGCTCCACACCAGACCGTGGGGGAGGAGCGGCCAAACTGCGGACTCAGCACGCCACGAAGGTGAGGACGCTCCCCCGACCGACCCTGCTCCAGGGGCGGCAGGCAGGCCAGGAACGCTCAAGGCTGATGGGGGAATTGATGAAGGAGGAGGCTGCCTCTCGGAAGACACAACAGCTTCAGCGGAAGGGGCCCTGGAGGACAGACGTCAGGATGAGAAGACCACACGCAAGAAGCCACGGCAATAAGATACTTACGTGTCAATGGCGATGTACTTCCGTCGCTTCAACAGCCCGAAGATATTGCTGCCGCTGGGCGATCCCTTCCTCTTGCGGAGCTCCTTGAAATCCACACAAAGATGACCAAAGCACTGGACGTGAAGGCCGGTGCATGGCGGAGCCGAAGAAGAACCAAGAGGGATGGCTTCAGGGGAGCCCGATCGTGGCAAATAGCCCAGCTCCCTCTCACTGTAACCTCCCGAGGCTCCTGGAGCCTCAGCCTCGGGAGCCGCATGCCGCGTCTCCTCAGCAACCAACGCCTCAGGAGGGGAGTCGCAGGCCCCCGAGGACGACGCCCCCGGATCACCGCTCGTCATGTGCTCCTCGACACTTGAGCCGCC
>NC_041384.1:438001671-438016146 GCF_002162155.2 Triticum dicoccoides
TGATGACGGGGTTCTCGCGGGGCCCCATCAAGCCGATTGGGTGCAGCCCCCACTCATCAAAGGAAGGCATGCTCGCGGCAAATGTGACTTTGTTCTCGCAGCAGTACAACAGGGAGCTGTTCCTGGGCATCTCATCCAGCAGAGGGACGCCTGATAGGACCGTGAGCACTGTTTGCCACGCCGCAAGAGGAGGCCCCTCCTGATACGTCCATTTTGCATCATGCTTTTATATCGATATTTATTGCATTATGGGCTGTTATTACACATTATGTCACAATACTTATGCCTATTCTCTCTTATTTTACAAGGTTTACATAAAGAGGGAGAATGCCGGTGATACGTCTCCGTCGTATCTATAATTTTTTATTGTTCCATGCCAATATTATTCAACTTACCTATACTTTTTGGCAACTTTTTATACTATTTTGGGACTAACATATTGATCCAATGCCCAGTGCCAGTTCCTGTCTGTTGCATGTTTTTGGTTTCGCAGAATATCCATATCAAACGGAGTCCAAACGGGATAAAAATGGACGGAGCTTATTTTTTGAAAATATGGAAAATTCGGAAGGAAAATCAACGCGAACCAGTGCCCGAGGTGGTCACGAGGCAGGGGGCGCCCCCCCTTAGGGCGCGCCCCTACCCTCGTGAGCCCACCGTAAGGCGGTTGACACTCTTCTTTTGCCGCAAGAAAGCTAATATTCGGAAAAAAAATCACGGCGAAGGTTTCAGGCCAATTGGAGTTATGGATCTCCATATATATATATATATATATATGTAATATATATATATATATATGAAATGGTGAAACAGAGATAGAACAGAACGCAGAAATAGAGAGAGACAGAGAGACAGATCCAATCTTGGAGGGGCTCTCGCCCCTCCCATGCCATGGAGGCCAAGGACCAGAGGGGAAACCCTTCTCCCATCTAGGGAGGAGGTCAAGGAAGAAGAAGACGAAGGGCCATCATCATCATCACCGCGATCTACACCAACACCTCCGCCATCTTCACCAACATCTCCATCACCTTCCCCCCTCTATCTACAGCGGTCCACTCTCCCGCAACCCGCTGTACCCTCTACTTGAACATGGTGCTTTATGCTTCATATTATTATCCAATGATGTGTTGCCATCCTATGATGTTTGAGTAGATTTTTGTTGTCCTATCGATGGTTGATGACTTGCTATGATTGATTTAATTTGCTTGTGGTTATGTTGCTGTCCTTTGGTGCCCATCATATGATTGCGCGCGTGGATCACACCCTAGGGTTAGTTGTATGTTGATAGGACTATGTATTGGAGGGCAAGAGTGACAGAAGCTTCAACCTAGCATAGAAATTGATGCATACGGGATTGAAGGGGGACCAATATATCTTAATGCTATGGTTGGGTTTTACCTTAATGAACATTAGTAGTTGCGGATGCTTGCTAATAGTTCCAATCATAAGTGCATAGAATTCCAAGCAGGGACGACATGCTAGCAGTGGCCTCTCCCACATAATACTTGCTATCGATCTAGTAAAGTAGTCAATTGCTTAGGTGCAATTTCACAACTCCTACCACCACTTTTCCACACTCGCTATATTTTCTTTATTGTGTCTTTACTTAAACAACCCCTACTTTTTATTTACGTACTCTTTATTACCTTGCAAACCTATCCAACAACACCTACAAAGTACTTCTAGTTTCATACTTGTTCTAGGTAAAGCGAACGTCAAGCGTGCGTAGAGTTGTATCGATGGTCGATAGAACTTGAGGGAATGTTTGTTCTACCTTTAGCTCCTCGTTGGGTTCGACACTCTTACTTTTCGAAAGGGGCCACAATTGATCCCCTATACTTGTGGGTTATCAGCCGGCAGCTGAGATTCTGGGCTGGAACAGGAGCAAATATTAGAGACCTATTCCGCATAGCTCCAAAAGTCCTGAAACTTCATGGAAGATGTTTTCAGAATATATAATAAATATTGAGCGCAAGAAGTTCACCAGGGGGCCACACCCTGCCCACGAGGGTGGGGGCGCGCCCTACCCCCCTGGGCGCGCCCCCCTACCTCGTGGGCTCCCTGGTGGCCCTTCGGTGGCCATCTTCTGCTATATGAAGTCTTTCGATGGGAAAAAAATCATAAGCCATCTTCTCGGACGAAACTCCGCCGCCACGAGGCGGAGCTTGGCGGAACCAATCTAGGGCTCTGGCGGAGCTGTTCTGCCAGGGAAACTTCCCTCCAGGAGGGGGAAACCATCAACATCTTCATCAACACCATCTCCTCTCAAAACCCTAGTTCATCTCTTGTATCCAATTCTTGTCTCCAAGTCCGGGATTGGTACTAGTAGGTTGCTAGTAGTGTTAATTACTCCTTGTAGTTGATGCTAGTTGGTTTATTTGGTGGAAGATCATATGTCCAGATCCTATATGCATATTAATACCCCTCTGATTATGAACATGAATATGCTTTGTGAGTAGTTACGTTTGTTCCTGAGGACATGGGAGAAGTCTTGCTATTAGTAGTCATGTGAATTTGGTATTCGTTCGATATTTTGATGAGATGTATGTTGTCTCTCCTCTAGTGGTGTTATGTGAACGTCGACTACATAAAACTTCACCATTGTTTGGGCCTAGAGGAAGGCATTGGGAAGTAATACGTAGATGATGGGTTGCTAGAGTGACAAAAGCTTAAACCCTAGTTTATGCGTTGCTTCGTAAGGGGCTGATTTGGATCCATATGTTTCATGCTATGGTTAGGTTTACCTTAATACTTTTGTTGTAGTTGCAGATGCTTGCAATAGAGGTTAATCATAAGTTGGATGCTTGTCCAAGTAAGGACAGTACCCAAGAACCGGTCCACCCACATACCAAATTATCAAAGTACCGAACACAAATCATATGAACGTGATGAAAACTAGCTTCACGATATTCCCATGTGTCCTCGGGAGCGTTTTTCTCTATATAAGAGTTTGTCCAGGCTTGTCCTTTGCTACAAAAAGGATTGGGCCATCTTGCTGCACTTTATTTACTTTTGTTACTTGTTGCTCGCTACAAATTATCCTATCACAAAACTATCTGTTACCACTTGTTTCAGTACTTGCAGAGAATACCTTGCTGGAAACCGCTTATCATTTCCTTCTGCTCCTCGTTGGGTTCGACGCTCTTACTTATCGAAAGGACTACGATAGATCCCCTATACTTGTGGGTCATCAAGACTCTTTTCTGGCGCCATTGCCGGGGAGTGAAGCGCCTTTGGTAGGTGGAATTTGGTAAGGAAAAATTTATATAGTGTGCTGAAATTTTCTGTCACTTGTTATTATGGAAAGTAATCCTCTGAGGGGCTTGTTTGGGATATCTTCACCCCGACCAGTAGGGCAAAGAGTTACTCCGCAACCTACTAAAAATGAACATGTCTGCTTTGCAATTCCTTCGGGTATGATAGAAAAACTGCTAGATAATCCTTTTGCAGGAGACGGAACAATGCATCCTGATGAATACCTAATATATGTGGATGAAGTTTGTGGATTATTTCAGCTTGCAGGTGTACCCGGAGATGTTGTTAAGAAGAAGGTCTTCCCTTTATCTTTGAAGGGAGATGCATCGACATGGTATAGGCTATGTGATGATACGGGGTCATGGAACTACAAACAATTGAAATTGGAATTTCATCAAAAGTTTTATCCTATGCAACTTGTTCATCGTGATCGCAAATATATATATAATTTTTGGCCTCGCGAAGGAGAAAGCATCGCTCAAGCTTGGGGGAGGCTTAGATCAATGTTATATTCATGCCCCAATCATGAGCTCTCAAGAGAGATGATTATTCAAAATTTATATGCTCGGCTTTCTGACAACAATCGCACCATGCTCGATACTTCTTATGTTGGCTCTTTTATGAAGCAGACTATTGAATTTAAATGGGATTTATTGGAAAGAATTAAATGCAACTCTGAAGATTGGGACCTCGATGAAGGTAAGGAGTCTGGTATGACACCTAAATTGATTGTGTTAAATCTTTTATGGATACCGATGTTTTTCGTAAATTTAGCACTAAATATGGACTTGACTCTGAGATAGTAGCTTCTTTCTGTGAATCTTTCTCTACTTATGTTGATCTCCCCAAGGAGAAGTGGTTTAAATATCATCCTCCCATAGAAGTAAAAGTAGCTGCACCTATTAAAGTTGAAGAAAAGACTATCACTTATAATGATCCTATTGTTCCTACTTTCTTATGTTGAGAAACCACCTTTCCCTGTTAGGATAAAGGATCATGCTAAAGCTTCAACTGTGGTTCGTAAAAGCAATATTAAAACTTATACACCTTCTGAGCAAATTAAAGTTGAACCTGATATTGCTATTGTTAAAGATCTCTTGGCTGATAATATTGATGGGCATGTTATTTATTTCTGTGATGAAACTGCTAGAATTGCTAAACCTTGTTCTAAAGATAACCTAGACCCGTGGTAGGCATGCCTGTTATTTCTATTAAAATAGGAGATCATTGTTATCATGGTTTATGTGATATGGGTGCCAGTGTTAGTGCAATACCTATTAGCCTATATAGAGAAATTATGCATGATATTGCACCTGTTGAGTTAGAAGATATTGATGTCACAATTAAACTTGCCAATAGAGATACTATTTCACCAATGGGAATTGTTAGAGATGTTGAAGTCTTGTGTGGGAAAACAAAATATCCTGCTAATTTTCTTGTTCTTGGTTCCCCACAAGATAGCTTTTGTCCCATTATATTTGGTAGACCCTTCTTAAACACTGTTAATGCTAAGATAGATTGCAAAAAGGATGTTGTTACTATCGGTTTAGATGATATGTCTCATGAATTTAATTTCTCTAAATTTAGTAGACAAGACCATGAAGAAGAATTAGCTAGTAAGGATGAAATTATTGGTCTTGCTTCTATTGTCGTACCTCCTAGTGATCCTTTAGAACAATATTTTCTAGACCATGAAAATGATATGTTTATGAATGAAAGAAGGGAAATAGATGAAGTATTCTTTAAACAGGAACCTATTCTGAAACACAATTTGCCTGTTGAAATCCTAGGGGATCCTCCTCCACCCAAGGGTGATCCCGTGTTTGAGCTTAAACCGTTGCCTGATACTCTTAAATATGCTTACTTGATGAGAAAAAGATATATCTTGTTATTATTAGTGCTAACCTTTCAGAGCATGAAGAAGAGAGATTATTGAAAACTCTGAAGAAGCACCGTGCTGCTAGTGGATATACGCTTGATGATCTTAAGGGCATTAGTCCCACTCTATGTCAACATAAAATAAATTTGGAAGAAGATGCTAAACCAGTTCGTGATCATCAACAACGGCTGAATCCTAAAATGAAAGAAGTGGTAAGAAAGGAAATACTAAAGCTCCTTGAGGCAGGTATAATCTATCATGTTGCTGATAGTCAGTGGGTAAGTCCTGTCCATTGTGTCCCTAAGAAGGGAGGTATTACTGTCGTTCCTAATGATAAAGATGAATTGATTCCTCAAAGAATTATTACAGGTTATAGGATGGTAATTGATTTCCGCAAATTAAATAAGGCCACTAAAAAGGATCATTACCCTTTAACTTTTATTGATCAATGCTAGAAAGATTATCCAAACATACACATTTTTGCTTTCTAGATGGTTATTCTGGTTTCTCTCAAATACCTGTGTCAGCCAAAGATCAATCAAAGACTACTTTTACTTGCCCTTTTGGTACTTTTGCTTATAGACGTATGCCTTTTGGTTTACATAATGCACCTCCTACCTTTCAAAGATGCATGATGGCTATATTCTCTGACTTTTGTGAAAACATTTGTGAGGTTTTCATGGACGATTTCTCCGTCTATGGATCTTCTTTTGATGATTGCTTGAGCAACCTTGATTGAGTTTTGCAAAGATGTGAAGAAACTAATCTTGTCTTGAATTGGGAAAAGTGCCACTTTATGGTTAATGAAGGTATTATCTTGGGGCACAAAGTTTCTGAAAGAGGTATTGAGGTTGATAAAGCCAAGGTTGATGCTATTGAGAAGATGCCATGTCCCAAAGACATCAAAAGGTATAAGAAGTTTCCTTGGTCATGCTGGATTTTATAGGAGGTTCATTAAGGACTTCTCAAAAATTTCTCGGCCTCTGACTAATTTATTAAAAAAAGATATACCATTTGTCTTTGATGATGATTGTATAGAAGCATTTGAAATACTTAAGAAAGCATTGATCTCTGCACCTATTTGTTCAACCACCTGATTGGAATTTACCCTTTGAAATTATGTGTGATGCTAGTGATTATGTTGTAGGTGCTGTTCTAGGGAAAAGAGTTGATAAGAAATTAAACGTTATTCAATATGCTAGTAAAACCCTAGACAGTGCTCAAAGAAATTATGCTACTACTAAAAAAGAATTCTTGGCAGTTGTATTTGCTTGTGATAAGTTCAGACCTTATATTGTTGATTCTAAAGTAACTATTCACACTGATCATGCTGCTATTAAATATCCTATGGAAAAGAAAGATGCTAAACCTAGACTTATTAGATGGGTTCTCTTGCTACAAGAATTTGACTTACATATTGTTGATAGAAAGGGAGCTGAGAACCCCGTTGCAGACAACTTGTCTAGGTTAGAAAATGTGCTTGATGACCCACTACCTATTGATGATAGCTTTCCTGATGAGCAATTAAATGTCATAAATGCTTCTCATACTGCTCCATGGTATGCTAATTACATTGTTGCTAAGTTCATACCACCTAGTTTCACATACCATCAAAAGAAAAAGTTCTTCTATGATTTGAGGCATTACTTTTGGGATGACCCACATATTTATAAAGAAGGAGTAGATGGTGTTATTAGACGTTGTGTACCTGAGCATGAACATGAACATATCCTACGCAAGTGTCACTCCGAAGCTTATGGAGGACACCATGCTGGAGATAGAACTGCACATAAGGTATTGCAATCCGGTTTTTATTGGCCTACTCTCTTCAAGGATGCCCGTAAGTTTGTCTTATCTTGTGATGAATGTCAAAGAATTGGTAATATTAGTAGACGTCAAGAAATGCCTATGAACTATTCACTCGTTATTGAACCATTTAATGTTTGGGACTTTCACTATATGGGACCTTTTCCTACCTCTAATGGATATACACATATTTTAGTTGTTGTTGATTACATTACTAAGTGGGTAGAAGCTATTCCAACTAGTAGTGTTGATCATAACACCTCTATTAAAATGCTTAAAGAAGTTATTTTTCCAAGATTTGGAGTCCCTAGATATTTAATGACTAATGGTGGTTCACATTTTATTCATGGTGCTTTCCGTAAAATGCTTGCTAAGTATGATGTGAATCATAGAATTGCATCCCCTTATCACCCACAGTCTAGTGGTCAAGTAGAATTGAGCAATAGAGAACTCAAATTAATTTTGCAAAAGACTGTCAATAGGTATAGAAAGAATTGGTCCAAGAAACTTGATGATGCATTATGGGCCTACAGAACTGCATATAAAAATCCTATGGGTATGTCTCCGTATAAAATGGTCTATGGAAAAGCATGTCACTTACCTCTCGAACTAGAACACAAGGCATATTGGGCTATTCAAGAGCTCAATTATGATTTTAAACTTGCCGATGAGAAGATGTTATTTGATATTAGCTCACTTGATGAATGGAGAACCCAAGCCTACGAAAATGCCAAGTTGTTTAAAGAAAAAGTTAAAAGATGGCATGATAAAAGGATACAAAAGCGGGAGTTTAATGTAGGTGATTATGTATTGCTATACAACTCTCGTTTAAGATTTTTTGCTGGAAAACTTCTCTCTAAATGGGAAGGTCCTTATGTTATCGAGGAGGTCTGTCATTCCGATGCCATAAAAATCAACAACTTCGAAGGCACAAATCCGAAGGTGGTGAACGGTCAAAGAATCAAACATTATATCTCAGGTAATCCCGTAAATGTTGAAACCAATGTTATTGAAACCGTAACCCCAGAGGAATACATAAGGGACACTTTCCGGAACGTTTCAGACTCTGAAAAGGAATAGGTATGTGGTACGATAAGTAAACCGACTCCAAAACAGTTTTTAAGGCAACATTTCTCCGTTCTGGAATATTTAGAAAAATAGAAAAATAAGAAGCAGTCCAGGAAAGACACGAGGCCTCCACGAGGGTGGAGGGCGCGGCCTAGCCCCTGGGTGCGCCCCCCTACCTCGTGGGCACCTCATGCACTTTCCGGACTCCGTTTTCTTACACGATACATATTTTGGCCGGTAAAAATTCATTATATAATCTCCCAGGGGTTTTGACTCCTGTATTACGCAAATATCTCTTGTCTTTGTTTCGAGCTGTTTTCTGTCAGGGTTGTCAAGGCCAGGCACTATGTCGTCTCCCTCCTCCTCCAACCATGAGGGCAACGATGCTTGGCTAATGAAGATAGAGCTGAAGAGGGAAGAACCCATGGAGATCAACAAGGATGAAGGGATCAAGAAAGCCACAGAGGACCAAGCTCCGGCAATAGAAGACATCCTTCAACTTGATCACAATCTTCTTACCCCAACTGAGATCGAAGCTTTCAAGATGATTGAGCTAGCTCGTATACAAAATAAGTATCTCACACGTGAAAATATTTTGTTGAAGTAGAATATCATCACACTCAAAGGCATTATCCGCAAGTTAGAAGACCTCCTACGCTCGATATGCGGCTATCCAGCATCAACAACTCCACCTTCTTCACCAACAAAGAAGAATTGAGCATCTGGTATGGGCACTCCCCTTGGCAACTTCCAAACTTGGGGGAGTGCCCCGGTATTGTATCACCATCACTTTTATCTTTACCGTTTTTCTTAGTTCGATCCTTTTGGTAATATCTTGATCTAGTAGAATAAAGTTTTAGTTTGATCTAGTTGTGAGTTTTGCTTTATGATCCTTCTATGTAATCGAGTCTGTGAGATATATATAATAAAGATTAGTGTTGAGTCAAGGGCTTGATTATTTTGCCATGATCTTAAGTGAATAAAAGAAAAGAGAAATAAATAGAAAAGGAAACAAAGAGATCATATGGATCTTATGGAGAGTAATGAGCTCACATAGAAAAGTATGATGAATAAAAGTTGTTGAGAGTTGACAAACATAGTTTTAGTCATCGTTGCAATTAATAGGAAATAATAAAGAAAGAGAGGTCTTCACATATAAATATACTATCTTGGACATCTTTTATGATTGTGAGCACTCATTAAAATATGACATGCTAAAGAGTTGACGTTGGACAAGGAAGACAATGTAATGGGTTATGTTTTCTTACATCTGAGATAAATTATATTGTCGTGGATCATCCAACATGGTTGAGCTTGCCTTTCCCCCTCATGCTAGCCAAATTCATCGCACCAAGTAGAGATACTACTTGTGCTTCCAAATACCCTTAAACCAGTTTGTCCATAAGAGTCCACCATACCTACCTATGGATTGAGTAAGATCCTCCAAGTAATTTTCATCGGTGCAAGCAATAAAAAGTTGCTCTCTAAATATGTACGACTTCTTAGTGTGGGAGAAAATAAGCTTTATACGATCGTGTGACATGGAAGAAATAAAAGCGACAAACTGCATAATAAAGGTCCATATCACAAGTGGCAATATAAAGTGACGTCCTTTCGCATTAAGATTTTGTGCATCCAACCATAAAAGCGCATGACAACCTATGCTTCCCTCTATGAAGGGTCTGTGTTTTACTTTTATCTCCTACCTTTCATAAGAGTCATGGTGATCTTCACCCTTCCTTTTCACATTTTATCCTTTGGCAAGCACGGTATGTTGGTAAGATCCTGGTATATATGGCTAATCGGATGTTTGTTTTCATGAACTATTATTGTTGACATTACCCTTGAGGTAAAACGTTGGGAAGCCAAACTATAAGCCCCTATATTTCTCTGTGTCCGATTAAAACTCCATACCCATAAGTATTGTGTGAGTGTCAGCAATTGTGAAAGACTATATGATAGTTGAGTATGTGGACTTGCTGAAAAGGTCTTATATATAGACTATTTCCTATGTTATGAGAAATTGCAATTGCTCCAATGACTGAGATTATACTTTGTTACTTTTCAATGAAGTTTACGATTCATATTTGCAATTGTGATTGAATTATTACTCTAGCATAAGAAATCATATGACAAGAATTATATAAGTTTCTGTTCTAAGAATGATCATGATGCCCTCATGTCCGTATTTTATCTTTATCGACACCTCTATCTCCAAACATGTGGACATATTTTTCGATTTCGGCTTTCGCTTGAGGACAAGCTAGGTCTAAGCTTGGGGGAGTTGATACGTCCATTTTGCATGGCAGCTGGGATTCTGGGCTGGAAAAGGAGCAAATATTAGAGACCTATTCTGCACAGCTCCAAAAGTCCTGAAACTTCACGGAAGACGTTTTCAGAATATATAACAAATATTGAGCGCAAGAAGTTCACCAGGGGGGCCACACCCTGCCCACGAGGGTGGAGGGCACGCCCTACCCCCGGGCGTGCCCCTACCTCGTGGGCCCCCTGGTGGCCCTCCGGTGGCCATATTCTATTATATGAAGTATTTCGATGGGAAAAAATCATAAGCCATCTTCTCGGACGAAACTCCGCAGCCATGAGGTGGAACCTTGGCGGAACCAATCTAGGGCTCTGGTGGAGCTGTTCTGCCGGGGAAACTTCCCTCCGAGAGGGGGAAATCATCGCCATCGTAATCAACAACGCTCCTCTCATCGGGAGAGGGTAATCTCCATCAACATCTTCATCAGCACCATCTCCTCTCAAAACCCTAGTTCATCTCTTGTATCCAATTCTTGTCTCCAAGTCCGGGATTGGTACTAGTAGGTTGCTAGTAGTGTTAATTACTCCTTGTAGTTGATGCTAGTTGGTTTATTTGGTGGAAGATCATATGTTCAGATCCTATATGCATATTAATACCCCTCTGATTATGAACATGAATATGCTTTGTGAGTAGTTACGTTTGTTCCTGAGGACATGGGAGAAGTCTTGCTATTAGTAGTCATGTGAATTTGGTATTCGTTCGATATTTTGATGAGATGTATGTTGTCTCTCCTCTAGTGGTGTTATGTGAACATCGACTACATAACACTTCACCATTGTTTGGGCCTAGAGGAAGGCATTGGGAAGTAATAAGTAGATGATGGGTTGCTAGAGTGACAGAAGCTTAAACCCTAGTTTATGCGTTGCTTCATAAGGGGCTGATTTGGATCCATATGTTTCATGCTATGGTTAGGTTTACCTTAATACTTTTGTTGTAGTTGCGGATGCTTGCAATAGAGGTTAATCATAAGTGGGATGCTTGTCCAAGTAAGTATAGTACCCAAGCACCGGTCCACCCACATACCAAATTATCAAAGTACCGAATGCAAATCATATGAACGTGATGAAAACTAGCTTGACGATATTCCCATGTGTCCTCGGGAGAGCTTTTCTCTATATAAGAGTTTTTCCAAGCTTGTCCTTTGCTACAAAAAGGATTGGGCCACCTTGCTGCACTTTATTTACTTTTGTTACTTGTTGCTCGTTACAAATTATCCTATCACAAAACTATCTGTTACCACTTGTTTCAGTACTTGCAGAGAATACCTTGCTGGAAACCGCTTATCATTTCCTCTGCTCCTCGTTGGGTTCAACACTCTTACTTATCGAAAGGACCACGATAGATCCCCTATACTTGTGGGTCATCACCTCCTCCTGAAACCTCATGTTGTCCTGGCTGCGGAGCAAGTCCCACATCGGGTGGGAGTGGCGCTGAAGTGGAGCAACTCGACACCTGACGAACTCCCTCACCACCATGGGCGCAGTCACGCCGAGGTCCTTCAACCACCTCAGCCTAGCCCAGGCGGGAGCAAGGCAGGGGCTCGTGAGCTTCTGATGACCCCAGCCAGAGTTTGGAATAGCAGGTCCCACCGGAGCTTGGAGTAGAGGGTTGAGCACGCCGGCGTCAACAAACACCCATCGTGTACGAAACTCACTCGTGGATGAAGGAAGCTCGAAGTAGATCCCCGCGCCTGCAGTCGCAGCAACGGCCTGGAAGCCCACGCACCCCGAGCTCTGCCGGGGATCGGTGAGATGCAACGAGAAGAAGCGGCGGAGGACTACCACGGAAGGAGCGATGCCCACCATGGCCTCGCACAAGAAGGTGAAGACGTCAAGAAGGGTCACAGATTGAGGGTCGAGATGGAGCATGTGGATCTGATAGTGCTCGAGCACCGCGTTGAAGAAGGCGGAGAAGGGAGGAATCAGGCCAGCCTAGAGGGCCTCAATGAAGATCGGAACCTCGGTGACTACCCAAGCCATGCGAGTGCGAGACGTGGGCCAAGCTGTCATCGCTCCCCACTCGTTGAAACTGGAGGCAAGCATGGGGCGCACCTTGTCCATGGCCTTGTCGTTGAGAACACGGGGCCAGCCGAGCGCCGGCTCGAAGGATGGAGGCGCAGTTGGCAAGGACAAAGGTTTCTTCCCCTTCTCGGCTCGTTTCGGCGTCATGGCGGTGAAGCAGGCGGAGCGCAAGTCAGATTGGGGGGATGGAGCAGGGCCTCGAGGAAGCAGGGAGATTGGAAGAGCCAGGCGCGACGAAGGAAGAATAACTGTGTAAGAGGCGAGGGCCGCATAGCTAGGTGGATTCAAGGGCAGCGTGGGGAAGCAGAGACGCCCACGTCCAATCAACCGCCACGCGTCAACTGAGGCAGCAGGCTTTTGGGGCCCGCGGTGCTCCTTACTTGACCCTTGGCTTCACCGCGAAGCCAAGCCCGAGCGCACCTTGGGCCCGGGGGCTACTGTCAGCGTCCTGGGAACAGGGGTCCCCAGGCTTGCCTACCTGCGGCCCGCGGCATGGCTAAGCCAGCAGGCCATACGGCTGATCTTCATCAACGAGGCATCCAAGACCCTCGCGAGGGGCCAAGCCTTGTGAGGCGGATGACGCAAGACTTCCTCTGGAGTGGCCTAGTCGGGAAGGCTCACGAGGAGCAGAGACGTCAAGGCGAGGCAAACCTCACGAGGCTCTCATGACGTGAGCCATGATGATCGACACCAGGCGGGCGCCAGCGCGCGCAGATTCCTTGTTTCCTCTTTGGTGCTAAGGAGACCAGCGCAGGCGAGGAGTACCGAGGCATCAAGCAAAGGTTGCCATTTTGGTGCAACAAGACCAAGACCAGAAGGACGGCAAGACGGAGGTCATCATGGAGCCCAAGACGGCGTCACCACCAGAGCCTTTGGTAGGCGAAGACCACTTTTGTTAGGATGGCTTGTACTAGCTGTCCCCCTTCAAATTAGCCCGTCGTTGTTGGCTCCCTTCCTGCTCAATATTTGGGAAGAGGACCAGGGCCTATATAAGTAGAGTTAGCCAACACCAGAGGAGGGACGACAGAGAGATAGAGAGAGAGGGGGTGAGGATATCATCCCCCCCCCCCCACACACACACACAAGTTAGCCAAGCACGAGAACACCTCACCCTCAAGAGGTTGTTCTTCCCCTTGTATTGTTCATCATCAGCCCAAGAGGCAATCCACAACCACCACATTGGAGTAGGGTATTACACCACAACGGTGGCCCGAACCAGTATAAATCTAGTGTCTTTCCGTGTTGCGAGTTCGTCAAGTTCGTCCGCGAGATCTTAGCGAGCTACGACGTAGATAGGTGGGAGGAAAAGACTTCGCGCGCACCCCAGTGTTCGAACCTTAAGGGTTTGCCGGAACCCCACATCCGACATGCATCTACTACTATTACTTCACACATCAACGACTATCCAGCATGCACCTAGAGTATTAAGTTCAAGAGAATAGAGTAACGCTTTAAGCAAGATGACATGATGTAGAGGGATAAACTCATGCAATATGAAATAAACCCCATCTTGTTATCCTCGATGGCAACAATACAATACGTGCCTTGCTGCCCCTACTGTCACTGGGAAAGGACACCACAAGATTGAACCCAAAGCTAAGCACTTCTCCCATTGCAAGAAAGATCAATCTAGTAGGCCAAACCAAACTGATAATTCGAAGAGACTTGCAAAGATAACCAATCATAAATAAAAGAATGCAAAGAAGATTCAAATATTGTTCATAGATAAACTTGATCATAAACCCACAATTCATCGGTCTCAACAAACACACCGCAAAAGAAGATTACATCGAATAGATCTCCACAAGAGAGGGGGAGAACTTTGTATTGAGATCCAAAAAGAGAGAAAAAGCCATCTAGCTAATAACTATGGACCCGAAGGTCTGAACTAAACTACTCACACTTCATCGGAGATGCTATGGTGTTGATGTAGAAGCCCTCCGTGATCGATGCCCCCTCCGGCGGAGCTCCGGAAAAGGCCCCAAGATGGGATCTCACGGATACAGAAAGTTACGGTGGTGGAATTAGAGTTTTGGCTCCGTATCTGGTAGTTTGGGGGTACATAGGTATATATAGGAAGAAGAAGTATGTCGGTGGAGCAACGTGGGCCCCACGAGGGTGCA
>NC_041384.1:438016432-438047549 GCF_002162155.2 Triticum dicoccoides
GGGGGGTAGGCGCGCCCCCTACCTCGTGCCCTCTTGGTTGATTTCTTGACGTAGGTTCCAAGTCCTCTGGATCATGTTTGTTCCGAAAATCACGTTCCCGAAGGTTTCATTCCGTTTGGACTCCGTTTGATATTCTTTTTCTGCGAAACTCTGAAATAGGCAAAAAAACAACAATTCTGGGCTGGTCCTCCGGTTAATAGGTTAGTTCCAAAAATAATATAAAAGTGTATAATAAAGCCCAATAATGTCCAAAACAGGATATAATATAGCATGGAACAATCAAAAATTATAGATACGTTGGAGACGTATCAAGCATCCCCAAGCTTAATTCCTGCTCGTCCTCGAGTAGGTAAATGATAAAAACAGAATTTTTGACGTGGAATGCTACTTGGCATAAGTTCAATGTAATTCTCTTAATTGTGGTATGAATATTCAGATCCGAAAGATTCAAGACAAAAGTTCAATATTGACATAGAAATAATAATACTTCAAGCATACTAACTAAGCAATTATGTCTCTTCAAAATAACATGGCCAAAGAAAGTTATCCCTAGAAAATCATATAGTCTAGCTATGCTCCATCTTCACCACACAAAGTATTTAAATCATGCACAACCCTGATGACAAGCCAAGCAATTGTTTCATACTTTTGGTGTTCTCGAACTTTTTCAATCTTCACGCAATACATGAGCGTGAGCCATGGACATAGCACTATATGTGGGATAGAATGGTGCTTGTGGAGAAGACAAAAGGGAGAAGATAGTCTCACATCAACTAGGTGTATCAACGGGCTATGGAGATACCCATTAATAGATATCAATGTGAGTGAGTAGGGATTGCCATGGAACAGATGCACTAGAGCTATAAGTATATGAAAGCTCAACAAAAAGAACTAAGTGGGTGTGCATCCAACTCGCATGCTCACAAAGACCTAGGGCATTTTGAGGAAGCCTAGTATTGGAATATACAAGCCAAGTTCTATAATGAAAAATTCCCACTAGTATATGAAAGTGATAACATAGGAGACTCTCTATCATGAAGATCATGGTGCTACTTTGAAGCACAAGTGTGGAAAAAGGATAGTAGCATTGTCCCTTCTCTCTTTTTCTCTCATTTTTTTATTTGGGCCTTTTCTCTTTTTATGGCCTTTTTTTATTTAGTCCGGAGTCTCATCCCGACTTGAAGCACAAGTGTAAGTAAATAAAAGTGTGATGATCATCATTTTTAGAGCATTGTCCCAAGTGAGGAAAGGAGTCTCACACTTTTATTTACTTACAACCCAACAATTACAACTCAATACTTCGAACAAAATATGACTCTATGTGAATGCCTTCGGTGGTGTACCGGGATATGCAATGATGCACGAGTGACATGTATGAAAGAATTATGAGCGGTGGCTTTGCCACAAATACAATGTCAACTACATGATCATGCAAAGCAATATGACAATGATGGAGTGTGTCATAATAAATGGAACGGTAGAAAGTTGCATGGCAATATATCTCGGAATGGCTATGGAAATGCCATGATAGCTAGGTATGGTGGCTGTTTTGAGGAAGGTATATGGTGGGTGCATGATACCGGCGAAAGGTGCGTGGTATTAGAGAGGCTAGCAATGGTGGAAGGGTGAGAGTGCGTATAATCCATGGACTCAACATTAGTCATAAAGAACTCACATACTTATTGCAAAAATATATTAGTTATCGAAGCAAAGTACTACGCGCATGCTCCTAGGGGGATCGACTGGTAGGAAAAGACCATTGCTCGTCCCCAACCGCCACTCATAAGGAAGACAATCAATAAATAATTCATGCTCCAACTTCTTCACATAACGGTTCACCATACGTGCATGCTACAGGAATCACAAACTTTAACACAAGCATTTCTCAAATTCACAACTACTCAAATAGCACGACTCTAATATCACCATCTCCATATCTTAAAACAGTTATCAAGTATCAAACTTCTCATAGTATTCAACACACTCATAAATTTTTTTATTAATCTTGAATGCCTAACATAATTAAAGCAAATTACCATGCTGTTTTGTAGGACTCTTCAAATAATCTAAGTGAAGCATGAGAGAACAATAATTTCTATAAAACAAATCTACCATCGTGCCCTAAAAGATATAAGTGAAGCACTAGAGCAAAAACTATATAACTCAAAAGATATAAGTGAAGCACATAGAGTATTCTAACAATTTCCGAATCATGTGTGTCTCTCTCAAAAGGTGTGTACAGCAAGGATAATTGTGGAAAACTAACAAATAAAGACTCAAATAATACAATACGCTCCAAGCAAAACACATATCATGTGGTGAATAAAAATATAGCTCCAAGTAAAGTTACCAATGGAAGTAGACGAAAGAGGGGATGCCCCGGAAGGCATCCCCAAGCTTGGGATTTTAGGTGTACTTAGATTATATTGGGGTGCCATGGGCATCCCCAAGCTTAGGCTCTTGCCAATCCTTGTTCCATAATCCATCAAATTTTTCACCCAAAACATGAAAAGTTCACAACACAAAACTTAAAGTAGAAAATCTCGTGAGCTCCGTTAGCGAAAGAAAAAAAACACCACTTCAAGGTACTGTAATGAACTCATTATTTATTTATATTGGTGCTAAAACTACTGTATTCCAACTTCTATATGGTTTATAAACTATTTTACTAGCCATAGATTCATCAAAATAAGCAAACAACACACGAAAAACAGAATCTGTCAAAAACAGAACAGTCTGTAGTAATCTGTAGCTAACGCAAGTTATGGAATCCCAAAAATTCTAAAATAAATTTATGGATGTGAGGAATTTATCTATTAATCATATGCAAAAAGAATTAACTAAATAGCACTTTCCAAATAAAAATGGCAGCAATTCTCGTGAGCACTAAAGTTTCTATTTTTTACAGCAAGATTAAAAAGACTTTTCCCAAGTCTTCCCAACGGTTCTACTTGGAAAAAACACTAATTAAACACAAAAAACACAACCAAAACAGAGGCTAGATAAATTATTTATTGCTAAACAGGAGAAAAAAGCAAGGAATAAAAATAAAATTGGATTGCCTCCCAACAAGCGCTATCATTTAACGCCCCTAGCTAGGCATAAAAGCATGGATAGATCTAGGTATTGCCATCTTTGGTAGGCAATCCATAAGTGGATCTCATAATAGATTCATATGGTAATTTAATTTTCTTTCTAGGGAAGTGTTCCATGCCTTTCCTTAACGGAAATTGGAATCTAATATTCCCTTCCTTCATATCAATAATTGCACCAATCGTTCTAAGTAAAGGTTTACCAAGAATAATAGGACATGAAGGATTGCAATATATGTCAAGAACAATAAAATCTACGGGCACATAATTTCTATTTGCAAAAATAAGAACATCATTAATTCTTCCCATTGGTTTCTTAATAGTTGAATCCGCAAGGTGCAAGTTTAAAGAGCAATCATCAAAATCACGGAAACCTAGCAAATCACACAAAGTCTTTGGAATCGTGGAAACACTAGCACCCAAATCACACAAATCATAGCATTCATGATCTTTAATTTTAATTTTAATAGTAGGTTCCCACTCATCATAAAGTTTTCTAGGCATAGAAACTTCTAACTCAAGTTTTTCTTCATAAGATTGCATCAAAGCATCAACGATATGTTTGGTAAAGGCTTTATTTTGACTATAAGCATGAGGAGAATTTAGCATGGATTGTAACAAGGAAATACAATCTATCAAATAGAAATTATCATAATTAAATTCCTTGAATCCAAAATAATGGGTTCATTGATATTTAAAGTTTTGACCTCTTCAATCCCACTTTTAACAATTTTAGCATCAAGATCTAAAGACTCCGAATTTTTGGAATGCCTTCTAGGTAAAGGTGGATCATATTCAGTCCCATCATTATCAAGATTCATATTGCAAAACAAAGATTTAATATGGGACACATCAATAACTTTTAGATCTTCATCTTTATTACCATGGAAACTAGAAGAACACGCTTTTATAAAGCAATCTTTCTTAGCACGCATCCTAGCGGTTCTTTCTTTGCACTCATCATGGAAATTCTAATGGCTTTGAGAGACTCATTGATATCATGCTTAGGTGTAATAGATCTGAGTTTTAAAGAATCAACAACAAGAGAAATTCTATCAATGTTCCTAGCCAACTCATCAATCTTAAGCAATTTTTCTTCAATCAAAGCATTGAAATTCTTTTGCGAAGTAATAAATTCTTTAATATTAGATTAAAAATCAGAGGGTATATTATTAAAATTTCCATAAGAATTGTTGTAGGAATTACCATAATTATTAGAGGAATTACTAGGATACGGCCTAGGATTAAAGTTTCCTCTATACGCGTTCTTACCAAAATTATTCCTACCAACAAAATTCACATCCATAGATTCATTATTATTCTCAATCAAAGTAGACAAAGGCATATCATTAGGATCAGAAGAAACACTTTTATTAGCAAATAATTTCATAAGTTCATCCATCTTTCCGCTCAAAACATTAATTTCTTCTATCGCATGCACTTTCTTATTAGTAGATCTTTCAGTGTGCCATTGAGAATAATTAACCATAATATTATCTAGGAGTTTAGTAGCTTCTCCCAAAGTGATTTCCATAAAAGTGCCTCCCACGTCCGAATCTAAAAGATTTCTAGAAGCAAAATTCAATCCGGTATAATTTTTTTGTATAATCATCCATAAATTCAAACCATGTGTAGGGCAATTACGTATCATTAATTTCATCCTCTCCCAAGCTTGTGCAACATGTTCATGATCAAGTTGCTTAAAATTCATGATATCGTTTCTAAGAGAGATGATCTTAGCGGGAGGAAAATACTTAGAGATAAAAGCATCTTTGCACTTGTTCCGCGAATCAATACTATTTTTAGGCAAAGACGAAAACCAAGCTTTAGCATGATCTCTAAGCGAGAAAGGAAATAGCTTCAATTTAACAATATCATTATCCACATCTTTCTTCTTTTGAATATCACACAAATAAACAAAGTTGTTTAGATGGGTAGCGACATCTTCACTAGGAAGGCCGGAAAACGGATCTTTCATGACAAGATTCAACAAAGCTGCATTAATTTCACAAGATTCAGCACCGGTAAGAGGAGCAATTGGAGGGATAATAAAATCATTGTTGTTGGTATTAGTAAAGTCACACAATTTGGTATTATGTTGATCCATTGTGACAAGCAAGCAATCCAACACACAAGCAAACAAGAGACAGGCAAAAAGAGGCAAATAGAGAAAGAGAAGGAGTACGGAGAGAGAGGGCGAATAAAATTGCAAGGGTGAAGTGGGGTAGAGGAAAACGAGAGGGAAATGGCAAATAATGTAATGCGGGAGATAAGGGTTTGTGATGGGTACTTGGTATGTTGACTTTTGCATAGACTCCCCAGCAACGGTGCCAGAAATCCTTGCTACCTTTTGAGCACTGCGTTGGTTTTCCCTTGAAGAGGAAAGGGTGATGCAGCAAAGCAGCGTAAGTATTTCCCTCGGTTTTTGTGAACCAAGGTATCAATCCAGTAGGAGGCCACGCACGAGTCCCTCCCACCTACACAAACAAATAAAATCCTCGCAACCAACGCAATAAAGGGGTTGTCAATCCCTTCATGGTCACTTACGAAAGAGAGATCTGATAAGATAATATTTTTGGTATTTTTATGATAAAGGTGCAAAGTAAAGAAAGCAAAATAAATGGAAAAGGAAATAGCTTGTTGATGGAAGATTAATATGATGGAAAATAGACCCGGGGGGCATATGTTTCACTAGTGGCTTCTCTCGAGAGCATAAGTATTATGGTGGGTAAACAAATTACTGTTGAGCAATTGACAGAATTGAGCATAGTTATGAGAATATCTAGGTATGATCATGTATATAGGCATCATGTCCGAGACAAGTAGACCGACTCCTGCCTGCATCTACTACTATTACTCCACACATCGACCGCTATCCAACATGCACCTAGAGTATTAAGTTCAAGAGAACAGAGTAACGCTTTAAGCAAGATGACATTATGTAGAGGGATAAACTCATGCAATATGAAATAAACCCCATCTTGTTATCCTCGATGGCAACACTACAATACATGCCTTTCTGCCCCTACTGTCACTGGGAAAGGACACCGCAAGATTGAACCCAAAGCTAAGCACTTCTCCCGTTGCAAGAAAGATCAATCTAGTAGGCCAAACCAAACTGATAATTTGAAGAGACTTGCAAAGATAACCAATCATACATAAAAGAATTCAGAGAAGATTCAAATATTGTTCATAGATAAACTTTATCATAAACCCACAATTCATCGGTCTCAAAAACACACCGCAAAAGAAGATTACATCGAATAGATCTCCATAAGAGAGGGGGAGAACTTTGTATTGAGATCCAAAAAGAGAGAATAAGTCATCTAGCTAATAACTATGGACCCGAAGGTCTGAAGTAAAATACTCACACTTCATCGGAGAGGCTATGGTGTTGATGTAGAAGCCCTCCATGATCGATGCCCCCTCCGGCGGAGCTCCGGAAAAGGCCCCAAGATGGGATCTCACGGATACAGAAAGTTACGGTGGTGGAATTAGGGTTTTGGCTCAGTATCTGGTAGTTTGGGGGTACGTAGGTATATATAGGAGGAACAAGTACGTCGGTGGAGCAACGTCGACCCCACGTGGTTGATTTCTTGACGTAGGGTCCAAGTCCTCTGGATCATGTTCGTTCCGAAAATCACGTTCCTGAAGGTTTCATTCCGTTTGGATTCCATTTGATATTCTTTTTCCGCGAAACTCTGAAATAGGCAAAAAACAGCAATTCTAGGCTGGGCCTTCGGTTAATAAGTTAGTCCCAAAAATAATATAAAAGTGTATAATAAAGCCCAGTAATGTCTAAAACAGGATATAATATAGCATGGAACAATAAAAAATTATAGATACATTGGAGACGTATCATGGCCTCAAGCCATTTTGCGGAATCTGGGCTCATCATCGCTTCCTCATAGTTCGTAGGTTCGTCATGGTCAAGTAACATGACCTCCAGAACAGGATTACCGTACCACTCTGGTGCAGATCTTACTCTGGTTGACCTATGAGGTTCGGTAGTAACTTGATCAGAAGTTTCATGATCATCATCATTAGCTTCCTCACTAATTGGTGTAGAAATCATTGGAACTAATTTATGTGATGAACTACTTTCCAATAAGGGAACAGGTATAATTACCCCAGCAAGTTCTACTCTCCTCCCACTCACTTCTTTCGAGAGAAACTCCTTCTCTAGAAAGGATCCATTCTTAGCAACGAATATCTTGCTCTGGATCTGTGATAGAAGGTGTACCCAACAGTCTCCTTTGGGTATCCTATGAAGACACATTTCTCTGATTTGGGTTCGAGCTTATCAGGTTGAAGCTTTTTTACATAAGCATCACATCCCCAAACTTTAAGAAACGACAACTTGGGTTTCTTGCCAAACCATAGTTCATATGGTGTCGTCTCAACGGATTTCGACGGTGCCCTATTTAGCGTGAATGCAGCCTTCTCTAAAGCATAACCCCAAAATGATAGCGGTAAATCAGTAAGAGACATCATAGATCGCACCATATCTAATAAAGTGCGGTTACGATGTTCGGACACACCATTACGCTGTGGTGTTCCAGGTGGCGTGAGTTGCGAAACTATTATGCATTGTTTCAAATGAAGACCAAACTCATAACTCAAATATTCACCACCATGATCAGATCGTAGAAACTTAATTTTCTTGTTATGATGATTTTCCACTTCACTCTCAAATTCATTGAACTTTTCAAATGTTTCAGACTTATGTTTCATCAAGTAGATATACCCATATTTGCTCAAATCATCTGTGAAGGTCAGAAAATAACAATACCCACCACGAGCATCAACACTCATTGAACCATATACATCAGTATGTATTATTTCCAATAAGTCTATTGCTCATTCCATTGTTCCGGAGAATGGGGTCTTAGTCATCTTGCCCATGAGGCATGGTTCGCAAGCATCAAGTGATTCATAATCAAGTAATTCCAAAAGCCCATCAGCATGGAGTTTCTTCATGCGCTTTACACCAATATGACCTAAACGGTAGTGCCACAAATAAGTTGCACTATCATTATTAAACTTATATCTTTTGGCTTCAATACTATGAATATGTGTATCACTACTATCAAGATATTACTCATATAAATAGAACAACCATTATTCTCTGATTTAAATGAATAACCGTCTCGCATTAAACAAGATCCAGATATAATGTTCATGCTTAACGCTGGCACCAAATAACAATTATTCAGGTCTAAAATTAATCTCGAAGGTAAATGTAGAGGTAGCGTGTCGACGACGATCACATCGACTTTGGAACCATTTCCCATGCGCATCGTCACCTCGACCTTAGACAATCCGTAGCCCCTATTTCGAGTTGCAACTATTAGCAATAGAACCGGTATCAAATACCCAGGCGATATGTAACGCCCTCGATGCGGCTATAGCTCCCACGTGTCGAGGCACGACTTAGAGACATAACCGCATTGAAAGCAATGTCGCAAGTTAGGCAATCTTCACAACATCCCATGTAATATAGATAATAAAAGGGGAGATACATAGTTGGCTTACACTCACCACGTCAATCAAAGTACATAAATAGCTTTACATCAATCAAACACTCATGGCCCGACTACGGCGCCAAAATAAAAGAACAACCCAACATGTGACACGGTCTCGATCACCCCAACTGGGCACCACTACTGATCATCAGGGAAAGACACGTAGTATCGGCGTGAGTCCTCGTCGAACTCCCACTTGAGCTCAAGGGCGTCATATGGAACGGAATCATCAGGCCCTGCATCTGGTTTGGAAGTAATCTGTGAGCCACAGGGACTCATTAATCTCGCACCCTCGGGATCAAGACTATATAAGCTTATAGGTAAGGCAAGGTAATATATGTGGAGTTGCAGCAAGCGACTAGCATATATGGTGGCTAACCTGTTCGCAAAAGAGAGCGAGAAGAGGAGGCAAAGCGCGAACGAGTAACTAGAGAGCAACCTGCGGCAAGCATTACTCCAACACCGTGTTCACTTCCCAGATTCCGCCGAGAAGAGACTATCACGGCAACTCACACAGTTGATTCATTTTAATTAAGTTAAGGTTCAAGTTATCTACAACCGGACATTAACAAATTCCCATCTGCCCATAACCGTGGGCACGGCTTTCGGAAGTTCAAATCCCTGCAGGGGAGTCCCAACTTAGCCCATGATAAGCACTCACGGTCAACGAAGGAATAGACCTTCTCCCGAGACATTCCGATCAGACTCGGTACCCCGGTTCTACAAGACACTTCGACAGGTTAAAACAAATCCAGCAACACCGCCCGAATGTGCCGACAAATCCCGATAGGAGCTGCACATATCTCGTCCTCAGGGCACACTCAGATGAGCTCTCCATACAACTAAAACCAAACCTCGAGTTTCCCCGAGGGGGCGTTGCACAGGACTCTAGTTTGGACCAACACTCAGAGGAGCACTGGCCCAGGGGGGCTTAAAAATAAGATGACCCTCGGGCTCTGGAAACCCAAGGGAAAAAGAGGCTAGGTGGCAAATGGTAAAACCAAGGTTGGGCATTGCTGGAAAAGCTTTAATCAAGGCGAACTATCAAGGGGTTCCCATTATCACCCAACCGCGTAAGGAACGCAAAATCCGGGAACATAGCACCGATATGACGGAAACTAGGGCGGCAAGAGTGGAACAAAACACTAGGCGAGAGGCCGAGCCTTCCACCCTTTACCAAGTATATAGATGCATTAAGATAACAAGGCAATATAATGATATACCAACAACTAAAAAAATGTTCCAACAAGGAACGGTCTCCAATCTTCACCTGCAACTAGCAACGCTATAAGAGGGGCTGAGCAAAGCGGTAACATAGCCAATCAACGGTTTGCTAGGACATGGTGGGTTAGAGGTTTGACATGGCAATTTGGGAGGCATGATAAGCAAGTGGATGCAATGAGATGAAATGATCAACTCAAATGAAAATGATGCAATGAGATGAAATGATGTGCTCTCTGAGATGAACATTTTGATATGCTATATGCCCAAAACGGAGCTACGGATGCAAAGTTATGATGCGATGAACATGAGCAAATAATTAGGGTTTCGGGTAAAGAGTCAACCGATCCAATCTCCAGATCTGGATCCGGTGGCACGCTTTATGAGGTTCGCCGGAAAATCGTCGGGGCCGCCGGAGGAGAAGTCGGCCAGAGCGGGGAGGGGCTTGCCTGCGTCGGGGCGGCATGGAGGCGAGGTCCGGCGGGGTCGGCGATGGCCGGGCACGCGGTGGAGCGGCGAGGTGGCGGCTGGGCGTGCGGTGGAGCGGCGAGGCGGCGGCTACTGGTGCGGCGGCGCGGCGGCCGAAGTCGGGGAGGAAGCGGCGCGGGAGGACCCGGGCGGCGGGGCACGCGACTGGGCCGCGGGGGCCCGCGGCGGGCCAGCGGAGGAGGCAGCGATGTGGGCACGGGCGGCGCCACGTGGCACGCGCGGATTGGCCCAGGTGGGGCGGCGGATGTGTCCGGCCGGACCGGACGTGTCCGGCGCGGCGCGAGGGGTGGATCTAGGGTTAGGGATGGAGGGGATCCGGGATTTTCGAGGAGGGGTCTTTATATAGGCATTGAGGGAGCTAGGAGAGTCCAAATGAGGTGCGGTTTTCGGCCACGCGATCGTGATAGAACGCTCTAGATGATGGAGAGGGTTTTGGTGGGTTTTGGGCCAACTTGGAGGGGTGTTGGGCTGCAACACACATGAGGCCTTTTCGGTCCCTCGGTTAACCATTGGAGTATCAAACGAAGTCCAAATGGTACGAAACTTGGCAGGCGGTCTACCGGTAGTAAACCAAGGCCGCTTGACAAGTCTCGGTCCAATCCAGAAATATTTAATCCCCACACACGAAAGAAAGGTAGAAATGACCACCGGAGGAGAACGAAGCGTCGGAATGCAAAACGGACAACGGGGAAAATGCTCGAATGCATGAGATGAACACGTATGCAAATGCAATGCACATGATGACATGATATGAGATGCATGACAACGTCAACAACACACGGAGACAAAAACCCGAACCCGAGAAAATAAAATAACTTAACGCCGGAAACGGCAAGAGTTGGAGTACATCTTGGGTAAATCATATCCGGGGTGTTACAACACTCCACCACTACGAAAGGATCTCGTCCCGAGATCTAGGACTGAAAGAACGCCGGGTACTCAGAACGGAGGTGATCCTCGCGTTCCCAGGTGGCTTCACGGTCGGAATGGTGTGACCACTTGACTTTGAGGAATTTGATTGACTTGTTGCGAGTCTTGCGTTCAGTCTCTTCAAGAATAGCAACGGGGTGCTCACGATAAGAGAGATATTCTTGGAGCTCAATGTCCTCGAAGTTGACGGTGCGGTCAGGAGTCTTGAAGCACTTACGGAGCTGAGAGACATGGAACACGTCATGAACATTTGCAATGTTTGAAGGAAGCTCGAGTTGATAGGCGAGATCGCCTCTCTTGCTGACAATCTTGAAAGGTCCCACGTATGTAGGGGCAAGCTTCCCTTTGATACCGAAGCGACGAGTACCTTTCATAGGAGAGACGCGGAGGTAAACATGATCTCTGATCTCGAAAGCCAAATCACGGTGCTTACTATCATAGTAGCTCTTCTGGCGGGATTGGGCTGCTTTGAGGTTATCTCGAATGACTTTGCATATTTCCGCTGCCTCTGTGATTAAGTCATTTCCCAAAAGTTGATGTTCACCGGTTTCCGACCAGTTGAGAGGGGTACGGCACTTCCTGCCATACAGAATTTCGAATGGGGCCTTGCCCGAACTTGCTTGAAAACTGTTGTTGTAGGAGAATTCAGCATATGGAAGACAATCCTCCCACTTCATGCTGAAGGAGATCACACAAGCCCTGAGCATATCTTCAAGAATCTGGTTGACACGCTTGACTTGACCGCTAGTTTGAGGATGGAAAGCTATGCTGAAGCGGATGTTGGTTCCCATGGCCTTCTGAAAAGAATCCCAAAACTTGGAGGTAAAGATGCTGCCACAGTCTGAAGAGATCACTTGTGGAAACCGTGCAAAGAGACAATTCGAGAGGTATAGAGCTCCGCCAATTGACCTGCAGTGATTGACTCTTTGATAGGCAGAAAGTGAGCCACTTTAGTGAGTTTGTCGATGACAACGAATATATCATCATTGCCACGTTTGGACTTTGGAAACCCAGTCACGAAGTCCATTTCAATGTGGTCAAACTTCCATTCTGGAATGGCAAGAGGTTGGAGGAGACCAGCTGGCCTTTGATGTTCTGCCTTCACTCTTCTGCAGACATCACATTCATTCATGAACTGAGCAATCTCGCGCTTCATTCGAGTCCACCAATAAGCCTGCTTGAGGTCCTGATACATCTTCATGCTCCCAGGGTGGATGGAGAGGAGAGAATTGTGAGCCTCATTCATGATCACTTTATGAAGGTCACCTTTGGGCACAACAATACGATCCTCGAAGAAAAGAGTATCCTTGTCATCAAGGCGGTAGCACTTGTACTTGGGTTGACTCTTGGCAATCCCAATCTTCACCTTTTTCACCATAGCATCGAGAAGCTAGGCTTGGCGAATCTGGTCTTCCAAGGTAGGAGAGACTTGAAGGTTGGCGAGGAAACCTTGAGGAACAACTTGCAGATTGAGTTTGCAGAAAGCTTCACAAAGCTCGGGTTGATAAGGCTTGAGAATCAGACTGTTGCAGTAAGCCTTCCTGCTCAAAGCGTCTGCAATCACATTGGCCTTGCCTGGAGTATACTCGATACTTGGATTATACTCTTGAATCATTTCGACCCATCGAGTTTTCCTGAGGTTGAGATTAGGCTGAGTGAAGATGTACTTGAGACTCTTGTGGTCAGTGAAAATGTCCACTTTTCTTCCCAATAAGAGATGTCTCCAAGTCAAAAGAGCATGCACAACTGCCGCCAACTCGAGATCATGAGTGGGGTAGTTCTTCTCATTGGGCTTCAACTGGCGAGAGGTATAAGCAACAACTTTCTTCTCTTGCATCAACACTGCGCCAAGACCTTGGAGAGAGGCATCGCAAAAGACCTGTACGGATTGGATTCATCAGGCGGAGTCAGAACTGGAGCAGTGACCAATTTCTCTTTCAAAGTGTTGAAAGAAATGTCACAGTCCAGAGACCAAACGTACTTGACGTGCTTCTGGAGAAGATTTGAGAGAGGCTTCGCGATCCTAGAAAAGTTTTCAATGAATCTTCGACAGTAGCTTGCGAGACCAAGGAAGCTACGGAGTTGCTTCACGTTCTGAGGTGGTTCCCAATTCACAATTGCAGACACCTTCTCAGGATTCACCGCAATGCCCTTGGCAGAGATGATATGACCAAGATAAAGAACCTCATCGAACCAAAATTCACACTTGGAGAACTTGGTGTAGAACTTGTGTTCCCTGAGCTTAGCGAGTACCAAACGCAAGTGCTTGGCATGATCTTCCTTGTTCTTCGAAAAGACCAGAATATCGTCGAGATAGACCAAAACGAAGTCATTGGTGTAGGCGTTGAAGATGAAGTTCATCATGCGAGAGAACGTCGGAGGAGCGTTGACGAGGCCAAAAGACATGACAGTGTATTCATATGAACCAAAGCTTGTCCTGAAAGCCGTCTTGGGAATATCTTGCTCACGGATTCGGATCTGATGATAACCCATACGGAGATCAAGCTTGGAGAATACTTGGACACCTTTGAGTTGTTCGAACAGCTCGTTGATGTTGGGAAGTGGGTATTTGTTCTTGATAGTCTTCTTGTTCAATGGACGGTAGTCAACACAAAGTCGGTCCGTTCCATCCTTCTTCTTCACAAAAAGAACACCACAACCCCACGGAGAAGAACTAGGCCGGATGAGACCCATTCTCTCTTGAATATCAAGTTGCTTCTTCAGCTCCTTCAACTCTTCAGGTCCGAGCTTGTAAGGACGCTTGCAAACCGGTTCCATGCCAGGCTCAAGATCAATGACGAATTCAACTGGCCGGTGCGGAGGCATTCCTGGAAGCTCTTCTGGAAAGACGTCTTGATAGTCGCACACGACTCGAATTTGCGAGATAGCATCCAGTTCACCCTTCTCATTGAGAGAAAATAGACGGATGGTATCGTCATGAGCGGCAAAGACAATTACATCCTCAGACGAATGTGTCAATTGAATCTGCCTGGCTGCACAATCAAGATGCGCCTTATGCTTAGAAAGCCAATCCATTCCGAGAATAAGATCAATATACGAGTCGCCCAGAACAATAGGAGAAGCTAGAAATTTGTAGTCGCCCAACGTGATAGTAATATCCGGGACGCAGAAATTAGCTGTCATCTGTTTGCCCGGTGACACAATTTGCAAAGAATTTTGCAGATACCGATAATCGCACTCATACTTCGATGCAAAAGGTTTGGAAATGAAACAATGCGATGCACCAGTGTCAAAAAGAACTTCTGCAGGAACATCGTTAATAGGTAGGTTACCCATGATGACATCTGACGAGTCCTCTGCCTGAGCTGCGTTCATCAAGTTGACCTTGGCGGACTTGGTGTTATGCTTGACCATAGCTGTACTTGCCGATCTCACAGGAGGAGGAGGAGGAAGACGCCTCTGATTGAAGCATTTGTTGGCATAGTGACCCTTCTGTTGGCACTTGTTACACGTGACCTCTGAAAGCGGATGGTGGTACGGAGCACTCAATCTTGGAGCTTGAGATGAAGTCTTGTTCTGAAAGCCAGGGTTGGGTGGGTGGGAAGATCCACTGCCACCTTTGCTCTTCTGCTGATACGGCTGACGAAACGGAGGAGGAGGAAGCCAAAACTTCTGCTGCTTGGCCACTTGACTAGAGGAAGAAGGAGTAGCATCTCTGACTCGCTTCTTGGAAGCATCACACCTCAGTTGAGCGGCCTCTTGCTTTAATGCCATGTTGTAGAACTCATCGCATCTCAAGGGCTCAAAGAGAACAAGAGCTAGCTGGATTTCTTCTCTAAGACCACCCCTGAACTGGTATATCATGCTCTTCTCGTCAGGGACGTCCTGCTTAGCAAAGCGGGCAAGCTTCTGAAACAACTTGTTGTAGTCATAGACAGACAAAGAGCCTTGCTTCAGGTTGCGGAATTCCTCACGCTTGCTCTCAACCACGCTCTGAGGAATATTATGAGCTTTGAAGTCTTGACGGAATTCATCCCAGGTAATCACACGGCCTTCTCTGGAATCCTTGTACTGCTGGAACCATTCTGCAGCTTGGTCTTTGAGTTGGAAGGAAGCGAACTTGATGAAGTCCTCAGGCCTGACGTTACTGCACTCGAAATGCTTGCACAGATCCACGAGCCAATCGTCAGCATCAGTTGCCTCAACACAATTGCTGAAAGTCTTTGGCCCGTTAGCAAGGAACTGGTTGAGTGTAGCAAAGTGATTCTGATTGTTGCCTTGGTTGCCTTGGTTCGCTTGATTGCGCTCATGAAGAATATGCATGATCAACTGTGTGTTTGCATTGGTTGCGGCCATCACAGCTTGCCATGCCTCCGAAGGAGGTGGAGGTGGTGGCGGATCCTGATTCTGATTCTGATTGGTGCTCTTAGCGGGAGCCATCCTGAAGAGGCTGACATCCATTAGCACATTGATAGACAAATATTGAAGCTGAATCCAACGGAATGAAAATTGCAACATATAGTCTTCACATCCGAACATAAGAATGAATGCATTCCTCTTGAAATGGTCACATATCCATAAATTGAGAAGTCACTTAGAATTTAGGTAGAGGAACAAATCAACAAGGTACGGATCAAGAACGAATACTCGGTAAGAAATCCCAATCTCAAACCAAATATCCGTGGAAGAAGAACTAGAGCTACAAGAATTCCCACCTATGAAACTCCCGGACCTTTCCGGTTATGCAATCAGGTGCTGGGGATACAGGGGAAGCATAATATCTCACCCAAATCTAGCAAATCCTACATCCAGCTGTATCCATCCTTCAACACATAACCAAGAAAACTTCGGAAACCATCTACCTCAACCTTCGAAAAGCATCCGTTATACAAGTTATGGCGATACTCCCGAACTCCCGCCCCAGTACTGGGTGGCGTCGAGGTTATCTCACCAACGAACTGCATAAAACAAATTTTCGATGTCGGCGTACTAAACTCAGGTATTCCAGAACTGCAACGATAAAATTGTGACGACAACACCTCGGAGCTCAACTCCCCGGGACACTGCCACAACCCCTAAAGACAGGAGGCACCAAGAACAATGTTCTCGTCACAAAACCATCAGAACGATTCCAAGATACCCGCTTGATCGTAAAAAAAATTAGTGAAATTTGAGAAGAGAAGAGTCAAAACTCCATGTCAGGATGCCTTACCAGAGCGATGAGGAGACTGGGAAGTAAAAAAGAATTCCTAAACTCTCCGATATATAATTCCTAAATGACTCAAAACATTTTTCTAGACACAACTCGGCTGCTAAAAACTATCAAGCAATGGGGGCTCCTACGGTCGGGGAAGGCTCTGATTACCAACTTGTAACGCCCTCGATGCGGCTATTGCTCCCACGTGTCGAGGCATGACTTAGAGACATAACCGCATTGAAAGCAATGTCGCAAGTTAGGCAATCTTCACAACATCCCATGTAATATAGATAATAAAAGGGGAGATACATAGTTGGCTTACACTCGCCACGTCAATCAAAGTACATAAATAGCATTACATAGATCAAACACTCATGGCCCGACTACGGCGCCAAAATAAAAGAACAACCCAACATGCGACACGGTCCCGATCACCCCAACTGGGCACCACTACTGATCATCAGGGAAAGACACGTAGTATCGGCGTGAGTCCTCGTCGAACTCCCACTTGAGCTCAAGCGCGTCATCTGGAACGGAATCATCAGGCCCTGCATCTGGTTTGAAAGTAATCTGTGAGCCACAGGGACTCAGCAATCTCGCACCCTCGCGATCAAGACTATATAAGCTTATAGGTAAGGCAAGGTAATATATGTGGAGTTGCAGCAAGCGACTAGCATATATGGTGGCTAACCTGTTCGCAAAAGAGAGCGAGAAGAGGAGGCAAAGCGCGAACGAGTAACTAGAGGGCAACCTGCGGCGAGCATTACTCCAACACCGTGTTCACTTCCCGGACTCCGCCGAGAAGAGACCATCACGGCAACTCACATAGTTGATTTATTTTAATTAAGTTAAGGTTCAAGTTATCTACAACCGGACATTAACAAATTCCCATCTACCCATAACCGCGGGCACGGCTTTCGAAAGTTCAAATCCCTGCAGGGGAGTCCCAACTTAGCCCATGACAAGCTCTCACGGTCAACGAAGGAATAGACCTTCTCCCGAGACATTCCGATCAGACTCGGTACCCCGGTTCTACAAGACACTTCGACAGGTTAAAACAAATCCAGCAACACCGCCCAAATGTGCCGACAAATCCCGATAGGAGCTGCACATATCTCGTCCTCAGGGCACACTCAGATGAGCTCTCCATACAACTAAAACCAAACCTCGAGTTTCCCCGAGGGGGCATTGCACAGGACTCTAGTTTGGACCAACACTCAGAGGAGCACTGGCCCAGGGGGGCTTAAAAATAAGATGACCCTCGAGCTCCGAAAACCCAAGGGAAAAAGAGGCTAGGTGGCAAATGGTAAAACCAAGGTTGGGCATTGCTGAAAAAGCTTTATCAAGGTGAACTATCAAGGGGTTCCCATTATCACCCAACCGCGTAAGGAACGCAAAATCCGGAAACATAACATCGATATGACGGAAACTAGGGCGGCAAGAGTGGAGCAAAACACTAGGCGAGAGGCTGAGCCTTCCACCCTTTACCAAGTATATAGATGCATTAAGATAACAAGGCAATATAATGATATCCCAACAAGTAAAAAAATGTTCCAACAAGGAACGGTCTCCAATCTTCACCTGCAACTAGCAACGCTATAAGAGGGGCTGAATAAAGCGGTAACATAGCCAATCAACGGTTTTCTAGGGCATGGTGGGTTAGAGGTTTGACATGGCAATTTGGGAGGCATGATAAGCAAGTGGTAGGCATCATAGCATAGGCATAGCAAAAGAGCGAGCATCTAGCAAAGCAAAGATAGTAGTGATTTCGAGGGTATGATCATCTTGCCTGCAAAGTTGTCAGAGTTGACTGGATCCTTGAAAGCAAACTCAACGGGCTCCTCGTTAGCGAACTCGTCTCCCGGCTCTACCCAAACAAGACAAACAAGCAACAAGGACACAATCAACCACGTGCAAGGCTCAACCAATATGATGCAAAGATGGTATGCTATGCGGGATGCAATATGGGATGCATGTGCAAGACTTGACGAGGAACGAATGAACCTAGCCTCAACTTGGAAATCCAAGTGTGCCACTAGAAAGATGAGATGAAATCGCTTGAAAATGATATAAAGAACACCGGAATCGGAGTTACGGTTTGGAAATGTCAAGCAATTCAAATATGACCACGCTTTGTGATTTACAGCAAGTAGCCAACTAAATGTAACAAGATGAACATGCTACAGCACCCAAACATGTCATCAAAATACATGGCAGAGATCCACGCATGATGCATAACAAAAGACTAGCACTGAGCTACGTCCAATTCATCCATTAACAGGTTCAAACAAGCATGGCAAAAATGCATTTGGTAAACAGATTTCAGACTTAGTGAAATTAACATTTGTCTGGAATTTCAGATCAGATAGCACTCTTTGGAGCATAAAAACAATATGCTACAGGACCTGAACATGGCAAAGTAAAGCATGGCATGGAGCTACTCAAAGAGCTTAACAAAAGTCCCTTAGTGACCTTGAGCCAAAAGGGATCAGAAAATACATTTGCAAGCATGTGAACATGGAAAAAACATAATCAGATCACAGACTTAGAGAAAAACTGGAGCATGCAAAAACAGATATCAAGTAGGCATGTTTACGAGCTCGATGCACTCACTACATAGCAAGTCATGACAATCTAAGCTTACACCCATCAAGAATACACAAAATACAAGCTAGACATGGCAAGAACAATAACATAGCATGCACGGATCAACTACAACATCCTCGGCAAAATTGCTAACAAGTAGACAATCTGCCCAGATTCATGAAATGACAAAAGTAGAGCTCGATTGACTCAAACTAGGGTGCTCCATAATTGCAAAGAAAGACATGGATGGATAGAGCACTACAAGATTAACAAAACATCCTTACTGATCATCCTCAAAAGAGGCATGGATCACTAGAAAACAACATGAACATATGGCATATTGAGATAAACAGCTCAAGGACTTAGTGGAAATGCTAAGTCCCTGAAATCAGCATTAACGAATGCATCACTTTGCAAGCTTGTGCTAGTCACCACACACATCACAAAAATACATGGATTGCACCTCTGGATAGATGGCAAAACATATAACAAAACTCATGTAGAGCTCAGGGGCATATCATGCACACATTAATAATGGCAAAAATGACAAATCTCTAACTGGAGCAGCAGATCTGACAATTATCTCAAATAGCACTCTTCCCACAGCATTTCTGGCATCAAGATGAACTCAAATGAAAATGATGCAATGAGATGAAATGATGTGCTCTATGAGATGAACATTTTGATATGCTATATGCCCAAAACAGAGCTACGGATGCAAAGTTACAATGCGATGAACATGAGCAAATAATTAGGGTTTCGGGCAAAAAGTCAACCGATCCAATCTCCAGATCTGGATCCGGTGGCACGCTTTACGAGGTTCGCCGGAAAATCGTCGGGGCCACCGGAGGAGAAGTCGGCCGGAGCGGGGAGGAGCTTGCCGGCATCGGGGCGGCATGGAGGCGAGGTCCGGCGGGGTCGGCGGCGGCCGGGCGCGCGGTGGAGCGGCTAGGTGGCGGCTGGGCGCGCGGTGGAGCGGCGATGTGGCGGCTTCCGGCGCGGCGGCGCGGCGGCCGGAGTCGGGGAGGAAGCAGCGCGGGAGGACCCGGGAGGCGGGGCGCGCGACTGGGCCGCGGGGGCCCGCGGCGGGCCGAGGAGGAGGCGGCGATGTGGGCACGGGCGATGCCACGTGGCATGCGTGGATTGGCCCGGGTGGGGCGGCGGAAGTGTCCGGCCGGACCAGACGTGTCCAGCGTGGCGCGAGGGGTGGATCTAGGGTTAGGGATGGAGGGGATCCGGGATTTTCGAGGAGGGGTCTTTATATAGGCATTGAGGGAGCTAGGAGAGTCCAAATGAGGTGCGGTTTTCGGCCACGCGATCGTGATCGAACGCTCTAGATAATGGAGAGGGTTTTGGTAGGTTTTGGGCCAACTTGGAGGGGTGTTGGGCTGCAACACACACGAGGCCTTTTCGGTCCCTCGCTTAACCGTTGGAGTATCAAATGAAGTCCAAATGGTACGAAACTTGGCAGGCGGTCTACCGGTAGTAAACCAAGGCCGCTTGACAAGTCTCGGTCCAATCCGGAAATGTTTAATCCCCACACACGAAAGAAAGGTAGAAATGACCACCGAAGGAGAACGAAGCGCCGGAATGCAAAACGGACAACGGGGAAAATGCTCGAATGCATGAGATGAACACGTATGCAAATGCAGTGCACATGATGACATGATATGAGATGCATGACAACGACAACAACACACGGAGACAAAAACCCGAACCCGAGAAAATAAAATAACTTAACACCGAAAACGGCAAGAGTTGGAGTACATATTGGGTAAATCATATCCGGGGTGTTACACGCTAGTGCGAGCATTAGTAAGGTACACATCAATAACATGTGTACCAAATATACCTTTCACTTTGCCATCCTTCTTATCCGCCAAATACTTGGGGCAGTTCCGCTTCCAGTGACCAGTCCCTTTGCAGTAGAAGCACACAGTCTCAGGCTTAGGTCCAGAATTGGGTTTCTTCACTTGAGCAGCAACTTGCTTGCCATTCTTCTTGAAGTTCTCCTTCCTCCCTTTGCCCTTCTTCTTGAAACTGGTGGTCTTGTTGACCATCAACACTTGATGCTCCTTCTTGATTTCTACCTCCGCAGCCTTTAGCATCGCGAAGAGCTCGGGAATCGTTTTATCCATCCATTGCATATTATAGTTCATCACGAAGCCTTTGTAGCTTGGTGGCAGTGATTGAAGAACTCTGTCAATGACACTATCAACTGGGAGATTAACTCCCAGCTGAGTCAAGTGATTGTGGTACCCAGACATTCTAAGTATATGTTCACTGACAAAACTATTCTCCTCCATCTTGCAGCTATAGAACTTATTGGATACTTCATATCTCTCAATCCAGGCATTTGCTTGAAATATTAACTTCAACTCCTGGAACATCTCATATGCTCCATGACGTTCAAAACGTCGTTGAAGTCCCGGTTCTAAGCCGTAAAGCATGGCACACTGAACTATCGAGTAGTCATCAGCTTTGCTCTGCCAGGTGTTCATAACATCTGGGGTTGCTCCTGCAGCGGGTTTGGCACCTAGTGGTGCTTCCAGGACGTAATTATTTTGTGCAGCAATGAGGATAATCCTCAAGTTACAGACTCAGTCCGTGTAGTTGCTACCATCATCTTTCAACTTATTTTTCTCTAGGAGCATTAAAATTCAACGGAACAACTGCACGGGCCATTTATCTACAACAACATAGACATGCAAAATACTATCAGGTAATAAGTTCATGATAAATTACAGTTCAATTAATCATATTACTTAAAAACTCCCACTTAGATAGACATCCCTCTAATCATCTAAGTGATCACATGATCCATATCAACTAAACCATGTCCGATTATCACGTGAGATGGAGTAGTTTTCAATGGTGAACATCACTATGTTGATCATATCTACTATATGATTCACGCTCGACCTTTCGGTCTCAGTGTTCCGAGGCCATATCTGCATATGCTAGGCTCGTCAAGTTTAACCCAAGTATTTTGCTTGTGCAAAACTGGCTTGCACCCGTTGTATGTGAACGTAGAGCTTATTACACCCGATCATCACATGGTGTCTTGGCACGACAAACTGTAGAAACGGTGCATACTCAGGGAGAACACTTATACCTTGAAATTTAGTGAGAGATCATCTTATAATGCTACCGTCGTACTAAGCAAAATAAGATGCATAAAGGATAAACATCACATGCAATCAATATAAGTGATATGATATGGCCATCATCATCTTGTGCCTTTGATCTTCATCTCCAAAGCACCGTCATGATCACCATCGTCACTGGCTTGACACCTTGATCTCTATCATAGCATCGTTGTCGTCTCGCCAACTATTGCTTCTACGACTATCGCTACCGCTTACTGATAAAGTAATGCAATTTCATGGCGATTGCATTTTATACAATAAAGCGGCAACCATATGGCTCCTGCCAGTTGCCGATAACTGTGTTACAAAACATGATCATCTCATACAACAATTTATATAATCACGTCTTGACCATATCACATCACAACATGCCCTGCAAAAACAAGTTAGACATCCTCTACTTTGTTGTTGCAAGTTTTACGTGGCTGCTACGGGCTTAGCAAGAACTGTTCTTACCTACACATCAAAAACCACAACGCGGTATAGTGATTGCTTTTTGATCTTCAGAAAGAACCTTGTTCATTGAATCCGATTCAACTAAAGTTGGAGAAACTGACACCCGCCAGCCACCTGTGTGCAAAGCACGTCGGTAGAACCAGTCTCATGAATGCGGTCATGTAATGTCGGTCCGGGCCGCTTCATCCAACAATACCGCCGAATCAAGAAACAACTAGTAACGACAAGTAATATGTATATACCCATGCCCACAACTTCTTTGTGTTCTACTCGTGCATATAACATCTACGCATAGACCTGGCTCGGATGCCACTATTGGGGAACACAGTATTTAAAAAAATCCCTACGATCAGGAAAGATCTATCTAGGAGATGCATAGCAATGAGAGGGGAGAGGTGTCTAAATACCCTCGTAGACCGAAAGCGGAAGCGTTAAGAAACACGGTCCATGTAGTCGAACGTCTTCGTGATCCAACATATCAAGTACCGAATGCACGACACCTCCGCGATCTGCACATGTTAAGCTTGGTGACGTCCCTCATACTCTTGATCCAGTTGAGGCCAAGGGAGAGTTTCGTCAGCATGACGACATGTCGACGGTGATGATGAAGTTACCGGTGTAGGGCTTCGCCTAAGCACTACGACGATATGACCGAGGTGTGTATCTATGGAGGGGGGCACCGCACACGGATAAAACAATTGTCAACTTGTGTGTCTATGGGGTGCCCCCTCCCCCGTATATAAAGGAGGGGAGGAGGGGGCCAGCCGGCCCTCATGGTGCGCCCCAAGGGGGGATTCCTACTCCTACTAGGAGTAGGTTTCCCCCTTTCCTAGTCCTAATAGGAGGGGACAGAAGAAGGAGAGGAGAAGAAGGAAAGGGGGTCGGCCCCGCTCCCAATTCGGACTGGGCCTGGGGGGTGTTGGGGAACGTAGTAATTTCAAAAAAATTCCTACGCACACACAAGATCATGGTGATGCATAGCAACGAGAGGGGAGATTGTAGTCTACGTACCCTCGTAGACCGAAAACGGAAGCGTTGACACAATGTAGAGGAAGTAGTCGTACGTCTTCCCAATCCGACCGATCCAAGTACCGAACGTACGGCACCTCCGAGTTCTGCACACGTTCAACTTGGTGATGTCCCTCGAGCTCTGATCCAGCAAAACATTGAGGGAGAGTTTCGCCAGCACGACGGCGTGATGACGGTGATGATGTTCTACCGACGCAGGGCTTCGCCTAAGCACCGCTACGATATGACTGAGGTGGAATATGGTGGAAGGGGGCACTGCACACGGCTAAGGAACGATCACGAAGATCAACTTGTGTGTCATGGGGTGCCCCCTTGCCCCCGTATATAAAGGAGGGAGAGGGGGAGGTGCGGCCGGCCCTAGGGGTGCACCTGGAGGAGTCCTACTCCCATTGGGAGTAGGACTCCCAAGTGGGAGTAGGAATCCCCCCTCTTGCCTTGTTAGAAAAAGGAAGGGGAAGGGAGAAAGAGGAAAGGGGGACGCCCCCCCCCCTTCCTTGTCCTATTCGGACTAAGGGGGAGGGGGCGCGCGGCCTGCCCTGGCCGTCCCTCCTCTTCTCCCTTATGGCCCATGTAGGCCCAATAACCCCCGGTACTTCGGTAAAATCCCGATTTTACCCGAAACGTTTCCGATATCCAAATATAGGCTTCCAATATATCATTATTTATGTCTCGACCATTTCGAGACTCCTCGTCATGTCTGTGATCACATCCGGGACACCGAACAACCTTCAGTACATCAAAACACAAAAACCCTAATTACGATCTTCACCGAACTTTAAGCGTGCGGACCCTACGGGTTCGAGAACTATGTAGACATGACCGAGACACGTCTTCGGTCAATAACCAATAGCGGAACCTGGATGCTCATATTGGCTCCTACATATTCTACGAAGATCTTTATCGGTCAGACCGCATAACAACATATGTTGTTCCCTTTGTCATCAGTATGTTACTTGCCTGAGATTCGATCGTCGGTATCTCAATACCTAGTTCAATCTCGTTACCGGCAAGTCTCTTTACTCGTTCCGTAATACATCATCCCGCAACTAACTTATTAGTTGCAATGCTTGCAAGGCTTAAGTGAATGTGCATTACCGAGAGGGCCCAGAGATACGTCTCCGACAATCGGAGTGACAAATCCTAATCTCGAAATACGCCAACCCAACAAGTACCTTCGGAGACACCTGTAGAGCACCTTTATAATCACCCGGGTACGTTGTGACGTTTGGTAGCACACAAAGTGTTCCTCCGGTAAACGGGAGTTGCATAATCTCATAGTCATAGGAACATGTATAAGTTATGAAGAAAGCAATAGCAACAAACTAAACGATCAAGTGCTAAGCTAATGGAATGGGTCAAGTCAATCACATCATTCTCCTAATGATATGATCCCGTTAATCAAATGACAACTCATGTCTATGGCTAGGAAACATAACCATCTTCGATTAACGAGCTAGTCAAGTAGAGGCATACTAGTGACACTCTATTTGTCTATCTATTCACACATGTATTATGTTTTCGGTTAATACAATTCTAGCATGAATAATAAACATTTATCATGATATAAGGAAATAAATAATAACTTTATTATTGCCTCTAGGGCATATTTCCTTCAGTCTCCCACTTGCACTAGAGTCAATAATCTAGATTACACAGTAATGATTCTAACACCCATGGAGCCTTGGTGCTGATCATGTTTTGCTCGTGGAAGAGGCTTAGTCAGCGGGTCTGCAACATTCAGATCCGTATGTATCTTGCAAATTTCTATGTCTCCCACTTGGACTAAATCCCGAATGGAATTGAAGCGTCTCTTGATGTGCTTGGTTCTCTTGTGAAATCTGGATTCCTTTGCCAAGGCAATTGCACCAGTATTGTCAACAAAGATTTTCATTGTACCCAATGCACTAGGTATGACACCTAGATAGGATATGAACTCCTTCATCCAGACTCCTTCATTTGCTGCTTCCGAAGCAGCTATGTACTCCGCTTCACGACGCTTTGCCACGACGCTTTGTTTAGAACTGCACCAACTGACAGCTCCACCGTTCAGTATAAACACGTATCCGGTTTGCGATTTAGAATCGTTCGGATCAGTGTCAAAGCTTGCATCAACGTAACCATTTACGATGAGCTCTTTGTCACCTCCATATACGAGAAACATATCCTTAGTCCTTTTTAGGTATTTCAGGATGTTCTTGACCGCTGTCCAGTGATCCACTCCTGGATTACATTGGTACTTCCCTGCTAGACTTATAGCAAGGCACACATCAGGTCTGGTACACAGCATTGCATACATGATAGAGCCTATGGCTGAAGCATAGGGAACATCTTTCATTTTCTCTCTATCTTCTGCAGTGGTCGGACATTGAGTCTTACTCAACTTCACACCTTGTAACACATGCAAGAACCCTTTCTTTGCTTGATCCATTTTGAACTTCTTCAAAACTTTGTCAAGGTATGTGCTTTGTGAAAGTCCAATTAAGCGGCTTGATCTATCTCCATAGATCTTAATGCCCAATATGTAAGCAGCTTCACCGAGGTCTTTCATTGAAAAACTTTTATTCAAGTATCCCTTTATGCTATCCAGAAATTCTATATCATTTCCAATCAATAATATGTCATCCACATATAATATCAGAAATGCTACAGATCTCCCACTCACTTTCTTGTAAATACAGGCTTCTCCAAAAGTCTGTATAAAACCAAATGCTTTGATCACACTATCAAAGCGTTTATTCCACCTCCGAGAGGTTTGCACCAGTCCATAAATGGATCGCTCGAGCTTGCACACTTTGTTAGCTCCCATTGGATCGACAAAACCTTCTGGTTGCACCATATACAACTCTTCTTCCAGAAATCCATTTAGGAATGCAGTTTTGACATCCATTTGCCAAATTTCATAATCATAAATTGTGGCAATTGCTAACATGATTCGGACAGACTTAAGCACCGCTACGGGTGAGAAGGTCCCATCGTAGTCAATCCCTTGAACTTGTCGAAAACCTTTCGCAACAAGTCGAGCTTTGTAGACAGTAACATTACCGTCAGCGTCAGTCTTCTTCTTGAAGATCCATTTATTCTCAATTGCTTGCCGATCAACCGGCAAGTCAACCAGAGTCCACACTTTGTTCTCATACATGGATCCCATCTCAGATTTCATGGTTTCTAGCCACTTTGCGGAATCTGGGCTCACCATCGCTTCTTCATAGTTCGTAGGTTCATCATGATCTAGTAGCATGACTTCCAAAACAGGATTACCGTACCACTCTGGTGCGGATCTTACTCTGGCTGATCTACGAGGTTCGGTAGTAACTTGATCTGAAGTTTCATGATCATTATCATTAGCTTCCTCACTAATTGGTGTAGGTGTTACAGAAACCGGTTTCTGTGATGTACTACTTTCCAATAAGGGAGCAGGTACAGTTACCTCATCAAGTTCTACTTTTCTCCCACTCACTTCTTTCGAGAGAAACTCCTTCTCTAGAAAGGATCCATTCTTAGCAACGAAAGCCTTGCCTTCGGATCTGTGATAGAAGGTGTACCCAACAGTTTCCTTTGGGTCTCCTATGAAGACACATTTTTCTGATTTGGGTTCGAGCTTATCAGGTTGAAGTTTTTTCACATAAGCATCGCAGCCCCAAACTTTCAGAAACGACAACTTTGGTTTCTTGCCAAACCACAGTTCATAAGGTGTCGTCTCAACGGATTTCGATGGTGCCCTATTTAACGTGAATGCAGTCGTCTCTAAAGCATAACCCCAAAACGATAGCGGTAAATCTGTAAGAGACATCATAGATCGCACCATATCTAGTAAAGTACGATTTCGACGTTCAGACACACCATTATGCTGTGGTGTTCCGGGTGGCATGAGTTGCGAAACTATTCCGCATTGTTTCAAATGTAGACCAAACTCGTAACTCAAATATTCTCCTCCACGATCAGATCGTAGAAACTTTATTTTCTTGTTATGATGATTTTCAACTTCACTCTGAAATTCTTTGAACTTTTCAAATGTTTCAGACTTATGTTTCATTAAGTAGATATACCCATATCTTCTTAAATCATCTGTGAAGGTGAGAAAATAACGATATCCGCCACGAGCCTCAATATTCATCGGACCACATACATCTGTATGTATGACTTCCAACAAATCCGTTGCTCTCTCCATAGTACCGGAGAACGGCGTTTTGGTCATCTTGCCCATGAGGCACGGTTCGCAAGTACCAAGTGATTCATAATCAGTGATTCCAAAAGTCCATCAGTATGGAGTTTCTGCATGCGCTTTACACCGATATGACCTAAACGGCGGTGCCACAAATAAGTTGCACTATCATTATCAACTCTGCATCTTTTGGCTTCAACATTATGAATATGTGTATCACTACTATCGAGATTCATCAAAAATAGACCACTCTTCAAGGGTGCATGACCATAAAAGATATTACTCATATAAATAGAACAACCATTATTCTCTGATTTAAATGAATAACCGTCTCGCATCAAACAAGATCCAGATATAATGTTCATGCTCAACGCTGGCACCAAATAACAATTATTTAGGTCTAAAACTAATCCCGAAGGTAGATGTAGAGGTAGCGTGCCGACCGCGATCACATCGACTTTGGAACCATTTCCCACGTGCATCGTCACCTCGTCCTTTGCCAGTGTTCGCTTAATCCATAGTCCCTGTTTCGAGTTGCAAATGTTAGCAATAGAACCAGTATCAAATACCCAGGTGCTACTGCGAGCTCTAGTAAGGTACACATCAATAACATGTATATCACATATACCTTTGTTCACCTTGCCATCCTTCTTATCCGCCAAATACTTGGGGCAGTTCCGCTTCCAGTGACCAGTCTGCTTGCAGTAGAAGCACTCAATCTCAGGCTTAGGTTTCTTCTCCTGAGCAGCAACTTGTTTGCTGTTCTTCTTGAAGTTCCCCTTTTTCTTCCCTGTGCCCTTTTTCTTGAAACTGGTGGTCTTGTTGACCATCAACACTTGATGCTCCTTCTTGATTTCTACCTTCGCGGCTTTTAGCATTGCGAAGAGCTCAGGAATAGTCTTATTCATCCCTTGCATATTATAGTTCATCACGAAGCTTTTGTAGCTTGGTGGCAGTGATTGAAGAACTCTGTCAATGACACTATCAACAGGAAGATTAACCCCCAGTTGAGTCAAGTGATTATGATACCCAGACATTTTGACTATATGTTCACTGACAGAACTATTCTCCTCCATCTTGCAGCTATAAAACTTATTGGAGACTTCATATCTCTCACGGGCATTTGCTTGAAATATTAACTTTAACTCCTGGAACATCTCATATGCTCCATGACATTCAAAACGTCGTTGAAGACCCGGTTCTAAGCCGTAAAGCATGGCACACTAAACTATCAAGTAGTCATCAGCTTTGCTCTGCCAGACGTTCATAACATCTGGTGTTGCTCCTGCAGCAGGCTTGGCACTTAGCGGCGCTTCCAGGACGAAATTCTTCTGTGCAGCAATGAGGATAATCCTCAAGTTGTGGACCCAGTCCATGTAATTGCTACCATCATCTTTCAACTTTGCTTTCTCAAGGAACGCATTAAAATTCAACGGAACAACACCACGAGCCATCTATCTACAATCAAACATAGATAAGCAAGATACTATCAGGTACTAAGTTCATGATAAATTAAAGTTCAATTAATCATATTACTTAAGAACTCCCACTTAGAAAGACATCCCTCTAATCTTCTAAGTGATCACGTGATCCAAATCAACTAAACCATAACCGATCATCACGTGAAATGGAGTAGCTTTCAATGGTGAACATCAATATGTTGATCATATCTACCATATGATTAATGCTCGACCTTCCGGTCTCAGTGTTCCGAGGCCATATCTGCATATGCTAGGCTCGTCAAGTTTAACCTGAGTATTCTGCGTGTGCAAAACTGGCTTGCACCCGTTGTAGATGGACGTAGAGCTTATCACACCCGATCATCACGTGGTGTCTGGGCACGACGATCTTTGGCAACGGTGCATACTCAGGGAGAACACTTTTATCTTGAAATTTAGTGAGAGATCATCTTATAATGCTACCGTCAATCAAAGCAAGATAAGATGCATAAAAGATAAACATCACATGCAATCAATATAAGTGATATGATATGGCCATCATCATCTTGTGCTTGTGATCTCCATCTCCGAAGCACCGTCATGATCACCATCATCACTGGCGCGACACCTTGATCACCATCGTAGCATCGTTGTCGTCTCGCCAATCTTATGCTTCCACGACTATCGCTACCGCTTAGTGATAAAGTAAAGCATTACAGCGCAATTGCATTGCATACAATAAAGCGACAACCATATGGCTCCTGCCAGTTGCCGATAACTCGATTACAAAACATGATTATCTCATACAATAAATTTAGCATCATGTCTTGACCATATCACATCACAACATGCCCTGCAAAAACAAGTTAGACGTCCTCTACTTTGTTGTTGCAAGTTTTACGTGGCTGCTACGGGCTTAGCAAGAACCGTTCTTACCTACGCATCAAAACCACAACGATAGTTTGTCAAGTTGGTGCTGTTTTAACCTTCGCAAGGACCGAGCGTAGCCACACTTGGTTCAACTAAAGTTGGAGAAACTGACACCCGCCAGCCACCTATGTGCAAAGCACGTCGGTAGAACCAGTCTCGCGTAAGCGTACGCGTAATGTCGGTCCGGGCCGCTTCATCCAACAATACCGCTGAACCATAGTATGACATGCTGGTAAGCAGTATGACTTATATCGCCCACAACTCACTTGTGTTCTACTCGTGCACAACATCAACGCATAAAACCTAGGCTCGGATGCCACTGTTGGGGACCGTAGTAATTTCAAAAAATTTCCTACGCACACACAAGATCATGGTGATGCATAGCAACGAGAGGGGAGATTGTAGTCTACGTACCCTCGTAGACCGGCAACGGAAGCGTTGACACAACGTAGAGGAAGTAGTCGTACGTCTTCCGGATCCGACCGATCCAAGTACCGAACGTACGTCACCTCCGAGTTCTGCACACGTTCAACTCGGTGACGTCCCTCGAGCTCCGATCCAGCAAAACGTTGAGGGAGAATTTCGTCAGCACGACGGCATGATGACAGTGATGATGTTCTACCGACGCAGGGCTTCGCCTAAGCACCGCTACGATATGACCGAGGTGGAATATGGTGGAAGGGGGCACCGCACACGGCTAAGGAACGATCACGAAGATCAACTTGTGTGTCATGGGGTGCCCCCTTGCCCCCGTATATAAAGGAGGGAGAGGGGGACGTGCGGCCGGCCCTAGGGGTGCGGCTGGAGGAGTCCTACTCCCACTGGGAGTAGGACTCCCCCCTCTTGCCTTGTTGGAAAAAGGAAGGGGAAGGGAGAAAGAGGAAAGGGGGGCGCCCCCCCCCTTCCTTGTCCTATTCGGACTAGGGGGGAGGGGGCGCGCGGCCTGCCCTG
>NC_041384.1:438047807-438053545 GCF_002162155.2 Triticum dicoccoides
CGGTACTCCGGTAAAATCCTGATTTTACCCGGAACGTTTCCGATATCCAAATATAGGCTTCCAATATATCATTCTTTATGTATCGACCATTTCGAGACTCCTCGTCATGTCCGTGATCACATCCGGGACACCGAATAACCTGCGGTACATCAAAACACAAAACCCTGATTACGATCGTCACCAAACTTTAAGCGTGCGGACCCTACGGGTTCGAGAACTATGTAGACATGACCGAGACACGTCTCCGGTCAATAACCAATAGCGGAACCTGGATGCTCATATTGGCTCCTACATATTCTACGAAGATCTTTATCGGTCAGGCCGCATAACAACATACGTTGTTCCCTTTGTCATCGGTATGTTACTTGCCCGAGATTCGATCGTCGGTATCTCAATACCTAGTTCAATCTCATTACCGCCAAGTCTCTTTACTCATTTCGTAATACATCATCCCGCAACTAACTTATTAGTTTCAATGCTTGCAAGGCTTAAGTGATGTGCATTACCGAGAGGGCCTAGAGATACCTCTCCGATAATCGGAGTGACAAATCCTAATCTCGAAATAGGCCAACCCAACAAGTACCTTCGGAGACACCTGTAGAGCACCTTTATAATCACCCAGTTACGTTGTGATGTTTGGTAGCACACAAAGTGTTCCTCCGGTAAACGGGAGTTGCATAATCTCATAGTCATAGGAACATGTATAAGTTATGAAGAAAGCAATAGCAACAAACTAAACGATCAAGTGCTAAGCTAACGGAATGGGTCAAGTCAATCACATCATTCTCCTAATGATGTGATCCCGTTAATCAAATGACAACTCATGTCTATGGTTAGGAAACATAACCATCTTTGATCAACGAGCTAGCCAAGTAGAGGCATACTAGTGACACTCTTTTTGTCTATGTATTCACACATGTATTATGTTTTCGGTTAATATAATTCTAGCATGAATAATAAACATTTATCATGATATAAGGAAATAAATAATAACTTTGTTATTGCCTCTAGGGCATATTTCCTTCAGGGGGGGCGCCCCCACCTCTTGGCCGCCTCCTCACTCTTCCACTAAAGCCAATGTAGGCCCATTAAGCCCCCAGGGGGTTCCGGTAACCCCCCCGATACTCCGGTATATGCCCGAACTCATCCGAAACAATTCCGTTGTCCAAACATAACCTTCCAATATACCAATCTTCATGTCTCGACCATTTCGAGACTCCTCGTCATGTCCGTGATCACATCCGGGACTCCGAACTACCTTCGGTACATCAAAACACACAAACTCATAATACCGATCATCATCGAACGTTAAGCGTGCGGACCCTACGGGTTCGAGAACTATGTAGACATGACCGAGACTCATCTCCGGTCAATAACCAATAGCGGAACCTGGATGCTCATATTGGTTCCTACATATTCTACCAAGATCTTTATTGGTCAAACTGCATAACAACATACGTTGTTCCCTTTCTCATCGGTATGTTACTTGCCCGAGATTCGATCGTCGGTAACATAATACCTAGTTCAATCTCGTTACCGGAAAGTCTCTTTACTCTTTATGTAATGCAACATCCCGTAACTAACTCATTAGTCACATTGCTTGCAAGGCTTATAGTGATGTGCATTACCGAGAGGTCCCAGAGATACCTCTCCGATAGTCGGAGTGACAAATCCTAATCTCGATCTATGCCAACTCAACAAACACCATTGGAGACACCTGTAGAGCATCTTTTTTTTGAAAGCTTACCTGTAGAGCATCTTTATAATCACGCAGTTGCATTGTGACGTTTGATAGCACACTAAGTGTTTCTCCGGTATTCGGGAGTTGCATAATCTCATAGTCATAGGAACATGTATAACTTATGGAGAAAGCAATAGCAATAAACTAAATGATCATAATGCTAAGCTAACGGATGGGTCAAGTCAATCACATTATTCTCTAATGATGTGACCCCGTTTATCAAATGACAACTCATGTCTATGGTTAGAAAACTTTAACCATCTTTGATTAACGAGCTAGTCAAGTAGAGGCATACTAGTGACACTCTGTTTGTCTATGTATTCACACATGTACTAAGTTTCCGGTTAATACAATTTTAGCATGAATAATAAACATTTATCATGATATAAGGAAATATAAATAACAACTTTATTATTGCCTCTAGGGCATATTTCCTTCATACGGGAGCCAGGCCAGCCCACCTGAACGCCGCTTCGTATGCTGCCAGGGTAGCCCTCTTTGGCGTCTGTTGGGGCGCCAGCATTATGGCTCGCCGGGCGCGCTCCTCCTCCTCCTCCTCCTCAAGCCGCAATGCCTCGGGGTCACGGCGCACCTGCTGCTCCCAAAGCATCTGCCGCTCGCCGTCGGCCTCCTCCTGGGCGAGCCAATGCACCTTACAGTGCTCAAGCCGCCTCCTCCTTCGGGTCGCGACGTAGTGAACCGGAGGCGCGCTCACCCACTCGCGAAACTCGCCGGTCCACATGTAGGACTCCTTCGGCCAAGTGGGCGGCGAGCGCTTCTGCGTCGGCATGGGCTCCGACTCCGCCTTGGGCTCGACGATGGGCAACGATGGTGGTGGCAGAGGCAGGTCGAAGAGTGGGGCGTGGACGGAGTCCCCTACCGCCGACAAGGCGAGGGCATGCTCCATCCCATCACATTGGGCCTCCTCCTTGATCCTGCTCGTCTCTAGTGCGTGCTGCAGTGCTAGCTCGAGGGCAGCTTGGTACGCCATCTCTTCGTCCTCCTCGTGCGGAAGAACCTCTCGTGCGGCAGAACCTCAGGCGGCGGCGGAGGAACGTCGTGGTCGATGTGGATGCCTTGGCGGCAGTCCTCCTCGTGCTCCAGCGCGAACCAGCGCTCCTAGTTGGGGGAGTCTGCCGCGTAGGCAGGCATCTGCTGCTGCTCTCGAGTGAGGGCCTCGCAACGCCGGCGAACCTCCTTAGCATGCGCCCGCGCCGTGTGTGGCACTGCCGGAATAGGGATCCGCTACGGATCCAGATGCCAGCCATGAGGCAGGTTGACATCGGGATACTACAGTGGCCGACGGTACTGCCAGTGCCACCGCGCCTGGTGGACTGGTATGTACAGACGCTGCCGCTCCGGTGGCGAGCCGCGTCTAGGAGGCGGCAGCGAAGGAGCTCGCCCCGGCGAGCCGCGGGAAGAACTCGCATCGGGGGTCAGCTTCCCCCTCCCCTTGCCACCGAAAAAACCCATGGTGGTTTGGGCTTACTAGGGTTCTTGGTCGCCGGCAAGGGAGCACCGCGTGGCCAGAAGTGGACGAGTGTTGAAAGTGGATGAGGCCGGCCCCGTCGCACGCTTTCATTAAAAAGGACGGGCACGCGGACCTTGCACACGCTGCCAGGCAGGCCTCGAGATAGGTGTTGGCATTTAATAAGATGTGGGAGGTGGTTGGGCGGCCGACTAGTGGTACCGCGGCGGACATCGAGGGGACGCGCGGCGCATCCGCGCCGACACATTTTAGGCGCAATTTTGGACGAAAATGGGTCCGCGTGAACGCGATGCGAATGGATTTTGGGAATGGGTCGGCGCGTTGGCCGACGTTTTTGTCCGTGACGACTCAAATGAATGTGGGCGGACGAATGAAATGGGTTGTCCCGTTGAAGTTGTTGTAAGGATGCCCCAAAGTAGATACGCATTATGCGATGTAGAACCATGCATACGCATGATGCACGAGATTTGCAAAAAAAAAAAAAAAGCATGATGCACGGCTCCAATCGCATACTGGCCGTAAATTTTCGTGTTTTGACCATTTTCTGAAATCTATTTGAGATTTGACCCTAATTTGAAAAATTTCCGGGATCTAACCCTTTTACTATCCTACCGCCATAGTTACTGGTGGTAGCAAAAAGGTTAGATCTCGGTTTTTTTAAAATTATGATTAAATCTTAAATAGATTTTAGAAAATGATCAAAACACGAAAATTAGCCCATACTGGCATCGCTGTCCGCCGAACGCAGAGGCATGCGCGTGCCGCGTGCAGCGGGTGCAGGTGGAGGTGCAGCTCGCTCGCACTAACTCCTCGTAGCATCGGCCAGCTGTTCCGCGCGCGCTGCCCTCTCTTCCCCGGAAACGTGGCCACTTTCTTGGCCTCGCGCGGTTCGTGTCAACAGTGTTCTCTGAATCTCTGATGGGATGTGCGGTGTTCATGTGCATGAGCCTGAATCTGAATGTTTAATCACCGACATGTACAGCAGAGAGTTAACTCCGACGTCCGATCCTAGCTACAGTACTGCCTATGATCCAACCAATGTGTGACTCACCGGTACTGCCAGGCTTACGATCCAACCAGAATGTGTGGCGGCTTGCCTGTAGCGTAAAGCCGACGTGAGTGTTAACCAGATCGTCTCTTGATTGACGTGCAACTCTGCTCTGGGTAAGGGTGGCATTCAAGTCGCTCACTGTTCACCTTTGAAAACGTGGTTATTAGCTACTACTTGGAGTACTTTTTTAGGGGTATTTTTTTATATACTTTTGCGTGTACTTTTTTAGGGGTATTTTTTATATACCTTTGAAAACGTGGTTATTAGCTACTACTTGGAGTACACGATCGACTGGATGATGATGTTGGCAAGGCAGATGGCCAGAGGTGCCGGTAGTTCATCCATTAATTTCCGTGCCGGCTAATCAGTGCCCTAGTCGCTTCGCTACCAGTGTTGTCAAAGACAGCGACAATATGACAGACGCATCAAATATCTCTACAATGTTTAGATATAGCCCATAAGCTATTTCCAATGCATGAATGCTTAGATAAGGTGCTAAGCATATTAAAAAGTTCAACTATCAATACACACGTTTTTTATTCTATCTTGATGCGATGCGGCAATCAAACCAACCATTCATGCGCAGAACAAAGTACACCACACCCACTGGATTGACTGTGGTGCCAAAATCGAACACCAAGTACCGGAGGTTACTGTTGAAGATGGTATAGAAGGGGTATGCCCATCCCGACTAATGACCATCTTTTCTGCCGTTCCGTGTGATGATGGAATTGTGCCAACATCATGGTTTTGGGTACCACCTGAGAAAACCGGTTACCGGGCGATTACCGCGTTTCCCAGTACCCCACAAGAAATCAACTTGCCAGGCGAAAAATTCCGAAATTTACAATTTGAATGAATTTTGAATGGATTTTTGACGATTTTTATTTGGATTAAAAAAATCAAAAAAATTGTCCGAAATTTGCTCGGAATTTCTCGGTAACCGTGGTAACCAAGTTTCTCGGTGACCCATGAGAAAAAAGTGCCCCTTGGTAGCCAAAACCTTGGCCAACATACGCCCAGACTTCGTCTAGGGCCTCTAGGCTACGAAGATAACGAAACTACTTCACAGCCAACCCTCCATGCATGATTGATCATTAGATGGATGTGCTGCACTTTGTCCTATGAGATGATGGCTGGATGTGAAACATCCTGCAAAAACAGCTCATGAAGCGTCGTGTGCATATCAGTGTTCTGAAGATAATCCGTTGATGTTATCAGGATGAGTCTTTTTCGACGACTACTCCTTCGATCTAAGAACACCAAAAATAAACGAGAAAACTGCATATACACGTTCGACAACACAAGAAACAAAATCTAATGCATTTTTGAAAAGGGGCGCTTTATTACTTATAAAAGTATTACACCCGGTCTCTGCATAACTAAGATGCACACAGCCAAACAAGGTCCTCTCGCAAAAAATAAAAAAAAATAAAAAGGTGAAATACAAAGAAACA
>NC_041384.1:438053864-438114638 GCF_002162155.2 Triticum dicoccoides
TGCCACCCATGTTAGGTAAAAGCATCCCTCACTGTGGCCTCCAATCGTGTACACACCTCCGTAAACAGGTCTCGATTCTCCACGCGTTGTAGAGAGGACCATAAACGAAGAGTCCCGATACATCTGTAGATAACCTGCAATAGAGAAGTACTTTTATCATTAGCAGGAGGCCTGTTGGGGGGCACTTGGCAGGAGGCCTCGTCACGCCCCAGTAGCCCGTCGTCCTCGACGCCGGGCCAGACTCTTACCAGGATTGGTAGGGGCGGTGCCTCGGCGAAGGCGGCTGCTCACACAGACATGGTTCTTCCTCTGAGGTTTAGCACCGACGGACGGTTTCATCACACAGTCTGCGCGAGCAGAGCGCGCGGTCGACTGTGAGGGCGCCACCCACTGTTTCAGTGGCGGTGGGTACAGTTGGGTACCTGGGAGGTGGCCACGCCCCAACTAGCTCGGGGGCGGTAGGTACAGTTGGGCACCTGGCAGGCGGCCACGACCTAACTGGTCTTACCACTGACGACATCATCGCTTTTGGAGGGATCCCGGACCCGACTTTCGGGGCAGACGGGTGAGCCACGGGATTCAGGCCCAATCGGATGCTGACGACCTGAAGTTGGCGCATGGCATGTAGGCGGTCAAACTTCGTGACATCGAGGCGACTACATGTTTTGCAGTTAATACAAGTTGCTCAATTTTGCATTTTCCCGATGATGAGATTACTCATAATACCAATATATTGGGTGTTTCTTTGGGTAGCAATGGGAAAGAAATAGCTAAATCAGTTAATGACTTGCTAGACTTAGAGGCTGAGAAAGCCATGGAGATGATTCACAATATTGCAGCGTTAAAACTTATGAATGATTCAGACATTAATGCTCTAGGGGTTAGGGCACTAGATTGCCTTTGTGAGGATGTAGCACCCTCCTCTGTGTTACAGGAAAAGGATACGGATACGGTTTCAGAGGAGTATACGGCCCCTATGCAGCCAAATTTAAGCATACAAACTGGTCTCGGTTATATGGACAGAGTAGCTGGACAGGATAAGCCAAAACGAACCTGGAAACTGCAAAGTAAAATTATCTTTACCTGTCTCAAGTAATGCAATAAAGTCTAGTTTGTGTTCTTGAGAAGCTGCCGCTAGAAACTTACGTTTATGCAAGTCTGCAAGATCTTTGCTATTTCAGAAAATGCCTTTCATTTTTTATCGTGAAATTTTCGTTTGAATTTTATTCCCACACTTCGACGCACTGCAAAGATCCTCTTCCACGTGCGTTCGGACTTATCCGGCACCACCTCTGAGTCCGCATGACTGAGGTCGTTGCCTATACAATATCAGCTTTTGGTAATATCAAACCAATCAAAGTTAGTGCGATGATCTACAAATTGGAATCAATCCAATCTTTTAAATACCAGTCTCTAATGTGCATCAAGTTACTGGGCCACTCCCTCTCTATGTACGAATTGTACCATAAGCTCATAAATTTGTTGAGTGAGAATGAAGCAATGCAACCATTGGATCGTGAGGTAGCTAATCTGTGACCTATACGTGGTAGTGGGACAAAGGTAGTGCACAGTTGTTCTGTTGTACGGAAGATCAAGCCATTAAGGTTCTGTTGCAATGTCTTCTTTTTTTGGCAACTCAAATTTTTACTAACTTTCAAGGACAAGTCATTAAAGACAATGTGTGATGCACATTTAGCCTCAGGGTCATGCCTAATACCCAGACAGCCGAACATGCATGATTTTACAGTTCTGGCGTGGTAAGCATCATTTGCCTGTTCATGGGCGTTCTTGTTGTGCTTTCTTTTATTTCAGTCAACGCCTTATGTGAAATGGACGTACTATGTACATTTTGGTCTTACTCCCTCCATTTCATATATTTTATAATATAGTGCGTCCGCGCTTTTTAAATTTTAAATTTGACCAACGTGGGCGACTGCGACGGAAGCAAAAATTATACCATTGAATTCCTATCTGAAAGAAGTTTTTAATGGTATACTTTTTGATCTCGCCACAGTCACTCACACTAGTTAAGTTTATGGACAAATTTAAATCTCAAAAAACGCAGGCACACTATATTATAGAATGGAGGGAGTATTGTTTAGTGCCCTAGAAACTTCAATTGATCTATGTGAACACCCCGATCTATATGATCAAGAGTCTGTTGTGTATTCACTTTACTAGTCTTAAGGGCATCTCCAACGGCAACCCGTAAATTTTCTCTCGCATCCGTTCACTGACAAGGGTTTTCAGTCTGCGGACGCGAATGCGGGAGACCGCCATCCAACCGTAGCCGGATACATCCAGTCTTCCTCATTTTTTAAGTCCGCACGATCAAATAGCCGCATACATAGGGTACCGACGTTCAAATAGCGGCATGCAGCAGTAGTTCAAATTTAAAAAAGTTCAAATATTACATCCCAACATTGTTGTCCCCTTTAACCGCCCACTTACGCTCAATCAGATCTTCCTTCAGCTGCTCATGAGTTGGTTGATGCCGAATTTGTTGATGCATTTGAATAAACTCTTCAAATGTGGCTGGATTCTGGTCTCGAAATTTGATAGGATCACCCATATTCTCAAATTCTAGAGCTGCAGCAGCATCGTCACCCTCATCCTTGATGATCATGTTGTGCATGATCACACAACATGTCATCACCTCCCACAAGGTCTTCGTATCACATTATTTAGCAGGTCCATGAAAAACCGCAAAACGGGCCTACATAACTATAAATGTCCTCTGGTCATCCTTTCTAACTGCTTCTTGTCTTTGGAAAAAGTGAGCATTTTTTCTCACCAACTTGGTTAGAGATGGTGCTGGCAAAGGTAATCCATGGAGGATAGATACCATCAACCAGATAGTAGCACATGTTGTATTCATGTCAATTAACAGTATAGTGTCAAGGAGGAGCTTTTCCTTCAGTCAGCCTCGTAAACAACGGTGATCGCTGCAGCACATTAATGTCATTGTGAGACTCAGGCATGCAAAGAAAGCATGCCAAATCCAAAGATCTTATGATGCAACTGCTTCAAGAATTATGATAGGCTTCTTAACATGACCCTGATATTGTCCTTGTAAAGCCTTTGGGTAGTTCTTCCATTTCCAATGCATGTAGTCAAGAGATCCAAGCAAACTTGACCACCCTCTTGCTTCTGAGATTGCCAAGAGCTTCTCGGTGTCTGCGACAATTGGTTCTCTCAGGTACTGAGATCTGAACACCTCAACCACGGCAGGTGCAAACCTGACCATGGCATCTCCACAAGTGCTCTCAGACATACATAGGTACTCATCCCACGAATCAGCGCTCATGCCATATGCAACCATCTGGAGTGCGGCCATGCACTGCTGGTAACCAAAAAACCCAATCGGTCCCATGACATCCTTCTTCAGGATGAAGTAGTCAGCATAGGACCGGGCGCCATGGTACAAACAATCGAAGACAGGCTTGCGCATCTGAAAACACCGGTGAAAATGGTCAGCAAAGACTGCATCAGGGGCAAAAAAGTCAGCCACCAGTGTTGAATGGCTGCACCCTGTTGCGGCTGAGCACTTGATGACCCTTGATCGATCCATTGAAACTAAGAACATGCTCCTCCACACGCTCCATGTCTTCAAGGACCGCCCGCATCATCGCCGTCTCATTGGAGTACTCCTCCTCATGCGATGAGTCATCAGACGACTCAACATAGTGCTCGTATATGTACTCCAAATTGGAATTCATTGCTAGAAAGAAGAAGGGAAAACTGTTTTGAACCCCGACGATTCATCGAACAGTTGTCGGGCATGGTAAGTATAGCAGTAGCGGATGGTACCTAGAGGGGCAGTTGGAGGACAGGGGTTGAACGACGGCGAAAGAGAAGTGGAGTGGAGCCCTCCTGGATGGTGGAGGTGATGGCGACATAGAGTTCTGGCAGGGATGTGGCGTGGGGGCCGTGGTGGTGGAGCAGCGGCGAAGGTAAGAGAGAAAGAAGGAAGAAGAGAAAATGCAGAGGATGAAGGCGTGGGGTTCGTGAAGGGTTTTGGGTGGGCCGGAGGTGTAGGAGTCCTTTGTGTCTGGTGTACAGGCTCCCGCAAAGCTTATTCACGTTTGTCTCCGGTTTATGGGAGAAAACACATCCAAACCGCGCCGCAGACCGGTACATGACCGCATTGGATGATTTTCGCGGTCCAGACAACGTGGTTTGAATGGATGCGGACGGTTTGCGCGTCCGCCTTGGAGATGCCCTAAGAAAGTTGTTGTGCACACAGTTCGTGAGATAAAATATCACCACCATCTGTACCTACTAATATATATCTAGCAATGAAAGACATGTGTTTCTCTAATTTTTTCGTTCATCCATCGTCGAAACAAAAAAAGAGTTTCGTATATCGCTAGTTTGGTCGGTCACTTTCAAAACGATTTCTTTTTGTCCGTTGCATATTTATAAACTGTCAATGTGGTACAAAACCTAAAGTTGTTGTGCTGATAGGCATGCTGCTGGGTTTGCTAGCATCAACAGAAAATAGATGCGTTTGGGGCATCAAACTCAAGACTTAGGCCTGCTCCCGGGTTTGATAGATGCGTTTGCGGGATCAAACTCAAGACTCTCCCTCCATCCTAGGCATGTAGCCAACTAAGCTACCTATTGCTTTTCCCTCGAAAAAGCTACCTATTGCTTGTGCTATAGTAGGGAGTTTGTTTAAAAGATAAATAGTCCCACCTCACCTTTTTACATCAAATATCACCAATTTATATATACCCATGAGTTATACAATAATCAACCAACCGCCTCGATAATTAACTCCACATATTATGCATCTGGATGAACATGACAATGAGAAAGAAGAGACCAATAGAGCATGTACTGTGGCCAATCACATATTATGTGTCTGTATTGTGTTTAAAAAAAATATATTCCTCACAAGTGGCCAACCACATATTATGTTCACCCGTACTTTTAGAGCAAATACAATAGGGTGACATAACCAGATTATAATGACTAAAATATTGTTTCTTTTTAGTTGAGGAGAGAAAGAAAAGCGAGATGTACAATAAGAGCCAGCTATAACACGAGACCTAAGACACTTTATGAGATTGTAAGATGAGCCACCTATTAGTAGGTAGTACATATTTAAACTTACTATTGTACAAGCTGGCTATTATATTGGCTTTAGATGACATGACAACTTCTTATAGCCGATTGTTGATTGTATTATTAACCATGTTTTCATGTGTTGCTGTGATGGCTGGTTGTAATTAATGTCTTTTATACCCTCGCAAAAAGAAATTTAGTGTCTTCTATAAAAATGGGTGTTGGTTGACTCTCTAATAAAAGGGGACTCGTATGATGTGATGCAACATATATGACTGGTTGGTTGCACTAAAAAACACTTCCATGATGATACGTGTTTGTCACAGTAGGTCACATTTTCTGTCATGCATGTACATCCATGACGATTTTATGACAGACTCAAGATAGTCATACCTATGTTGTCATAGAAGTGTTCCATGACAATACTCAAATTATCATCACGGAAGTGTCCACTTCCACGACGATAAATGGCGCGTCATGGAAGTGCTTTCATCAAGGGTAACCGACACATGGCATCCACCATAATGGGTCGCCATTATGCTAGCGGGTCTGGTTTTGGATCCGATAACCCGTTAATAGCCAAGACCAATGAAGATTTTCCACATGTAAATTTCTCATTGGCAGGGAGAACCATGTGTCAGCTACCCGTTCTTCTGTCTTGCCATAAGGCTTCTCCTATCCCTTCTAGTTCTTCGGCGACACCTAGTTTTGGATGGCAAAGCGTTGTTGGATCGCTGATCTCGTACACATTCTCGCGGTTGGGTGGGGGGTGTAAATCCTAGTTGTTTGAATCTGCATAAAAAGTTCTACACCAACTCTTCTTCTGCTGCTACTCCAAGCGATCTGATCTAACCCATTCATAGTGATCCTGAGTACATGATCCGTAGGATGATTTTTTGTTGTTTTCTACTACGTTTTCCAACATATTTATAGTTGAAGCAATCCCTTCCACTTCCTGAAGGCATCATTTATGGATCGTGCAGGTGGCTGCCGAATTGGGGTGTGCAAGGGGCTACCAACAGCGGCTTTGTTCTTGAGTGTCAACAGTGTGGCAGTGTTGACTTATCTCGTTGTGTCTATTTGGTTTACCTTTTTTTCTTTCGGTGTGTGTCTTCTGCGTGGTTGTGCCAAGGCGATGGTGGGTCTGATATGGGGCTCCAAATGTGGATTGTTTTTTAATGGCCTCCCTCCTCTGATAACCTGGTTGCCATGCGCTCATTCAGGTATTGGGGCGATCCAATATGTGTGCAGATGATGTGCATCCTTTCAATCCGGGATGAGAAGGTTGTGGTTCGTCATTTCGGAGTGGACCAGGGCTTACTCCTTTCACTTCCGTGTCTCCCACAAGATGCATCTTTGCTGATGGCTGCTTAGGTGGACGAAGGCCTTCACAGGTCAAGCTTTATCGGAAAACAACTTTTCGGTTATATCTTCATAGTTGCTTGTATTGTTTGTCTGTGCAATATTTTGCTTGCACCACCATCTCAGTTTGTTTCATATTAGTTTCTTTGGATTTTCTGTTTCTTGTAAGTGGATGATCATAGTATTCTTGACTGGTTGATGGCATTGTTGATTCAAAGCCGGATTCGTCTCAAGCCTTCTCTTTGAGAAATGAAGTGCATAGTGATGGATAGATCCCACACCCAGCCCCCGCCGGTGGCCACCCCGGCCCCGGCGTCCACCATCCTAGCCATCTTTCGCCGGTGCGCCAACATCCTATGCGCGCCCATGGCGCTTGCCGATCTAAATTTTGACAGAGGGCAGGACTTTGTGTTTGAGATTTGGAGAAAATGGGGTGTTACTATTAACTTCGAGGAAGGTAAGACATGGAAGAATTTCTCCTGGTGGGAGAGTTCACTAGATCAAGGATCAGACTCACTGAAGAATCAGTAAGCACTATTCTGCTCTCATGCTTCGGTGGTCGTGCATCATTGTTCAAAGTTAAGCAATTGCAAAATTGGTCTTTTAAGTTCTCTGTCTCCTCCAAGGAAGTGGGTTTCTCCATTATCAAAGAAGGTAACATCAATCTACCTTTGCTCAATGTGAATTTCCTTCTTTGGGGAAATGGTGGACCTAATTCATCCTCGGAGTTGGGTCAATATCTCAAAGAGAAAGAGGATGCATGGACTCATATCTTTAGACGCCATCCTAGCAAATCCTATCTCCAAGCTCTTAGATCCCCTGTTGTTTTTTCAAAATCCAAGCAATTCAGACCATCGATCATACCAGGCATTCAACAATCATTCCTTGGCTCCATCATCAGGCGCTGATAGACGCAAATGCATTAATGCCATTAATGTGGCCGTTTTTGGTAACAGGGCGGGATCGTCTCGAGTTCAAAATGGCCCGCGGGGCTCTTTCTGTGTGCGCTGCTTAGTAATGGGCCACAATAGGCCGGAGTGCCAAAATAGATCAAATGCAGAAAATGCAAACATTGGGGCCATAGTGAGAGGGCTTGCTTCTCCAGGGCCCAGCCTAGCCCAGTCAACGAGCCCAACACTCAGCAACGCCCGACGGTCAAAATTCCGAGGCAACTTTCCGCTGTTCCCGTGATTGTGACTACCATGTTGTATCTCTGCCGACCAATCGGGCAAATCAGGTTAATGCTCCGCTACAATCACTTCGGGTTGGTAGCCATAGTCTTGGATATTCTCAAAACTCCATCGCTCGTAGACTCCAGGAGGCGATTATCCGGCCCACCCCATCCCCTTCCATCTCCGCTGCTCCAAGCACCCATCCAGCGCCAATGGTGACCTTCCCATTCGATCCCACTCCCTTCCTTCCTCCTAACCACCACAACATTGAGGCTGAGGGCAGGCCGGCCAGAATCAAGGTCATCAATGGAGCAGCGTCGGCGACTTGATGTCGCTTGAAGCTACGCCGGTATTTCCCCAAAGAGGAAGGGATGATGCAGCACAATGGCGCTAGGTATTTCCCTCAGATGTGAAACCAAGCTTATCGAACCAGTAGGAGAACCAAGCAACATAACGTAAACAACACCTACATACAAATAACAACTACTCGCAACCCGACGTGTAAAAGGGGTTGTCAATCCCTTTCGGGTAATGGCGCCAGAAATTGGCAAACGGACGTGAGAGAGTTGTGAATATTGATAGATCGAACGCCAAATAAAATAAATTGCATCAAGGTATTTTTGTATTTTTGGTTTAGTAGATCTGAAAATAAAAGGAAAATAAAATAGAGCGTGAAGCCAAATAATATGAGAAAGAGACCTGGGGGCCGTAGGTTTCACTAGTGGCTTCTCTCGAGAAAAATAGCAAATGATGGGTAAACAAATTACTATTGGGAAATTGATAGAACTTCAAATACCCGTGACGAATCCAGACAATGATCATTATATAGGCATCACGTCCAAGATTAGTAGACCGACTCCTGCCTGCATCTACTACTATTACTCCACACATCGACCGCTATCCAGCATGCATCTAGTGTATTAAGTTCATGGAAAACGGAGTAATGCAATAAGAACAATGGCATGATGTAGACATGATCTATCTATGTAGATATAGACCCCATCGTCTTATCCTTAGTAGCAACTATACATACATGTCGGTTCCCCTTCTTTCACTGGGATCAAGCACCGTAAGATCGAACCCACTACAAAGCACCTCTTCCCATTGCAAGATAAATAGATCAAGTTGGCCAAAGAAAACCCAAATATCAAAGAATAAATATAAGTCTATAAGCAATCATGCATATAAGAGATCAAAGACACTCAAATAACTTTCATGGATATAAAAAGATAGATCTGATCATAAACTCAAAGTTCATCTAATCCCAACAAACACACCACAAAAAGAGTTACATCATATGGATCTCCAAGAGACCATTGTATTGAGAATCAAACGAGAGAGAGGAAGCCATCTAGCTACTAACTACGGACCTGAAGGTCTACAAAGAACTACTCACGCATCATCGGAGAGGCACCAATGGAAGTGGTGAACCCCTCCGTGATGGTGTCTATATTGGATCTGGTGGTTCTAGACTCTGCGACGACTGGAATTGATTTTCGTCGACCCCTAGGGTTTCTGGTCGGGGTATTTATAGAGCAAAGAGGCAGTCCGGGGGGCACCTAAGGTGTGCACAACCAACCAGGGCGCGCCTGGGCCTCCTGGCACACCCTGGTGGGTTGTGCTCTCCTCGGAGCACCCCCCAGGCGCAGCCTTGGCCCATTAGGTGTCTTCTAGTCCATAAAAAATCTCTGTAAAGTTTAATTGCATTTGGACTCTGTTTGGTATTGATTTTCTGCGATGTAAAAAACATGCAAAAAACAACAACTGGCACTTGGCACTATGTCAATAGGTTAGTACCAAACAATGATATAACAAGACTATAAAATGATTATGAAACATCCAAGATTGATAATATAACAACATGGAAAAATCAAAAATTATAGATACGTTGGAGACATATTAGCATCCCAAGCTTAACTCCTACTCATCCTTGAGTAGGTAAGTGATAAAAACCGAATTTTTGATGTGGAATGCTGCCTATCATGTCATATCATATTCTTTTCTTTATAGCATGGACATTTGGACTTTTATATTGTTCAAAGCAATAGTCTAGTTTTGACATGATAACTTAAATACTCAAGCATATCAACAAGCAACCATGTCTTCCAAAATATCAATGCTAAAATAACCTATCCCTAGCCCATCATGCTCAATCATTGATCCATTCATGAAACAAACTCGCATATTAACTATACCCAATGCTCAAGTACGATCATAGTGCCTCCTACTTGGTACTTTTGTAAGAGAAGATGGAGACTCAAATTCAAAATAAAAATTGCATAAAGTAAAAAAGAAAGGCCATTCACAGAGGGAAGTAGGGATTTGTAGAGGTGCCAGATCTCAAAGCGAAAAACTTAGAGATAAAAACATTTTGGGAGGTGTGTCCTTCCCACCAATGAAAACGACTTAGAGTTCCCAACACTTTCCATGCTAGATGTATCATAGGCGGATCCCAAACCAAAATTAAAGTTTTTTCCTTTTTCAACCAAACTTTCACTTTCCATGGCTAGCCGTATCCACGGTTGCCCTCCATACCAACACTTTCCAAGGAATTTATTATTTGACAACATAAAGTAAATTCATTTTTCATTTCAGGACTGGGCATCCCTAATACCTTTGCCTTACTCTCGTGCAATGATAAGTGAATAAACACTCATCGTGACAATAACACATCTAGCATGGGAAATATTAGCCACCCTCACTGCTCCACGAGTGAAACTAACACACAAAAAAGAAGTTTATTTTGAAAATTAGAGATGGCACATATAAATTTGCTTAGAACAGCAAAAGAATTCCACATATAGGTAGATATAGTGGACTCATGTGGCAAAACCGGTTTAAAGGTTTTTGGATGCACAAGTAATGATCATACTTGGTGCAAAATGAAGGCTAGCAAAAGATTGAGAAGTGACCAACCAAGAAACGAATAATCTCATAAGCGAGCATTAAGCATAATTAACACCGAATAATGCACCATAAGTAGGATATAATTTCATTGCATAATTATTGACTTTCGTGCTTGCATAGGGAATCATGAACCTTAACACCAGTATTCTTACTAAAGCATAATTACTCATCAACATAACTCACATATCACATCATCATATCTCAAAACTATTACTAAGAATGAAGTTTATTTTGTCCAATGATCTTCATGAAAGTTTTTATTATATCCTTCTTGGACATCTATCACTTTGGGACTAATTTTTATATGTTGCTTTTGATAAGCTCAAACAAATATAAGTGAAGATCATGAGCATAAGTTTTTTATTTCTCTCAAATTAATTGAAGTGAAGCAAGAGAGAATTTCTTGAAAAATACTAAAGCACACCGTGCTAAAAAAATATATAAGTGAAGCACTCAAGCAAGTAAAAAATTAAGTGAAGCATAGAGAGCAATTATAACAAGTTATGACATAATTTTGGCTCTCTAAAATAGGTGTGTCCAGTAAGGAATCAAGACTTAAAACACAAAATAAAAAAAGCAAAGACTCATGTCATACAAGACGCTCCAAGCAAAACACATAGTATGTGACGAATAAAAATATAGCTTCGAGTAAAATACCGATGGTCGTTAGAAGAAAGAGGGGATGCCACTCGGGAGCATCCCCAAGCTTAGTTGCTTGCTCTCTTTTGGATAATAGCTTGGGATGTGCTACCTCTTGAGCACTGCGTTGGTTTTCCCTTTAAGAGGAAAGGGTGGTGCAGTAAAGCAGCGTAAGTATTTCCCTCAGTTTTTGAGAACTAAGGTATCAATCCAGTAGGAGACCACGCGCGAGTCACCTCATACCTACACAAGCAAATAAGAACCTCGCAACCAACGCGATAAAGGGGTTGTCAATCCCTTCACGGCCACTTGCAAGAGTGAGATCTGATAGAGGTGATAATAATAAGATAAGTATTTTTGGTATTTTTATGATATAGATTGAAAGTAAAGATTGAAAAATAAAATAGATTGGAAACTTGTATGATGGAAAATAGACCCGGGGGCCATAGGTTTCACTAGTGGCTTCTCTCAAGATAGCATAAGTATTATGGTGGGTGAACAAATTACTGTCGAGCAATTGATAGAAAAGCGAATAATTATGAGAATATCTAGGCATGATCATGTATATAGGCATCACGTCCGTGACAAGTAGACCGAAACGATTCTGCATCTACTACTATTACTCCACACACCGACCGCTGTCTAGCATGCATCTAGAGTATTAAGTTCATAAGAACAGAGTAACACCTTAAGCAAGATGCCATGATGTAGAGGGATAAACTCATGCAATATGATGTAAACCCCATCTTTTTATCCTCGATGGTAACAACACAATACGTGTCGTTTCCCTTTCTGCACTGGGATCGAGCACCGCAAGATTGAACCCAAAGCTAAGCACTTCACCCATTGCAAGAAAGATCAATCTAGTAGGCCAAACCAAACTGATAATTCGAAGAGACTTGCAAAGATAAACCAATCATACATAAAAGAATTCAGAGAATATTCAAATATTGTTCATAGATAAACTTGATCATAAACCCACAATTCATCGGATCTCGACAAACACACCGCAAAAGAAGATTACATCGAATAGATCTCCAAGAGAATCAAGGAGAACTTTGTATTGAGATCCAAAGAGAGAGAAGAAGTCATCTAGCTACTAGCTATGGACCCGAAGGTCTGAGGTAAACTACTCACACATCATCGGAGGGGCCATGGAGTTGATGTAGAGGCCCTCCGTGATCAATGCCCCCTCCGGCGGAGCTCCGGAAAAAGCCCCAAGATGGGCTCTCTTGGGTACAGAAGGTTGCGGCGGTGGAAATAGGGTTTCGTGGTGCTCCTGGATGTTTGCGGGGTATATGGATATATATATAGGAGGAAAAATTAGGTCGGTGGAGCTATGAGGGGCCCATGAGGGTGGAGGGCGCGCCCCCTGCCTCGTGGCCGCCTCGTTGATTGCTTGACGTCCACTCCAAGTCCTCTGGATCACGTTTGTTCCAAAAATCATGTTCCCGAAGGTTTCATTCCGTTTGGACTCCGTTTGATATTCCTTTTCTGTGGAACACTGAAATAGGCAAAAACAACAATTTGGACTGGGCCTCCAGTTAATAGGTTAGTCCCAAAAATAATATAAAATTGTAAAATAAAGCCCATTAACATCCAAAACAGATAATATAATATCATGGAACAATAAAAAATTATAGATACGTTGGAGACGTATCAGGTTGCCGGGGCATCCTAAGCTTAGGCTCTTCTTACTCCTTATTCCTTTATCCATCGTAAGATAACCCAAAACTTGAAACTTCAATCACACAAAACTCAACAAAAGTCTTCGTGAGATCCATTAGTATAAGAAAACAAATCACTACTATAAGTACTGTAGTAAACCAATTCATATTTTGTTATTACATTATGTCTACTATATTCCAACTTTTTTATGGCAAAAACTCATCAAAGAAAAACCATAGAGCCATCAAAATAAGCACACAATGCAAAGAAAACAAAATCTATCAAAAACAGAACAGTCTGTAGCAATCTGGGTGTTTCAAATACTTCTATAACTCCAAAAACTCTAAAAAATTGGACGACCTGGAAAATTTGTGTATTGATCTACGGCAAAAGGAATGGGTATTTTATGTCTCTCTAGTTAAAAATGAGAATTATTTTCGTGAGCGTAAAAGTTTCTATTTTTTAAGCAAGATCAAACAACTATCACACAAGAAGATCCTAAAGGCTTTAATTGGCACAAACACTAATTAAAACATAAAAACACAATCATAACAGTAGCATAATTGTGCTAACACTCAAAAGCAGGAAGCAAAAAGCAAAGTAAATTTTATTCATTGGGTTGCCTCCCAACAAGCGCTATAGTTTTACGCCCTTAGCTAGGCATAAAGCAAGGATATAAGTTTTGTCATCCTTGTTCTTAATTCCTTTAGAGGTATTTTCATCATGGGGCTTTGTAAAAACAACGTAAAACATATTGTCCATAGAAACCTTAGCATTATTAAGTTGCCCGTTGGTTTCAGGCAACAATCCAAGAATAATGTTGGTTAACATTATTAAAAACTTGTTGAATTACATATAGGATTGGGACTTTCTTTTTAAGATTCTCATCAAAGATCTTATTATCCCCAAGAAAATGTCTTAACACATAATCACTATTGTAAAGAATTTCATCTATTACAGGCTTTTCACGATTCATACTATAAAAATCAAAGATTTCTCTAGCTTCCCGTATGATATAGTCAAACTCATCGATAAGAATGAGAGTGACCAACTTTTTAGCTTTAGGATTCTTTATAACGGGGAGCTAAAAAACAATCTTTGCAAAGTAGGATGAGTATGGATAAATTTACTTTGAAGTTTCAGAACTAGTTCTGAAATAGCATCCAGATAAGATCTAGTGGTTCTAAGTATAGGAGCATCATCGAGACTTATATTTCCCACACAATGGAAAAATTCTTGGATACGTTCCTTTCCCATAACATTCCCTTGCCCCAAGATAGAAGTTTTAGCATCCAGACTGCCCGTACGTCCAATCTTAGGAGTTAGGCCATCATCTGTTGGTGCCATACCAAAATAACTCATGGTTGTAAGCAAAGGATAGATCCGACAGGAAAACGCTGAACGAAAAAGAGGGGTGAATAAGACGGCAAATTTTTGTGAAGTGTGGGAGAGGAAAACGAGAGGCAAAGGGAAAATAATGTAAATTGTGAGGATATGAGACTTGTGATTAGGAACCCGGTATATGTTGAAGATCCTTCCCGGAAATGGCGCCAGAAATTCCTTTTGATGTCGCTTGAAGCTACGTCGGTATTTCCCCAAAGAGGAAGGGATGATGCAGCACATCGGCGGTAGGTATTTCCCTCAGATGTGAAACCAAGGTTATCGAACCAGTAGGAGAACCAAGCAACACAACGTAAATAGCACCTTCACACAAATAACAATTACTCGCAAGCCGATGTGTAAAAGGGGTTGTCAATCCCTTTCGGGTAGCGTCGCCAGAAATTAGCAAACGGACATGAGAGAGTTGTGAATATCGATAGATCGAACACCAAATAAAATAAATTGCAGAAAGGTATTTTTGTATTTTTGGTTTAGTAGATTTGAAAATAAAAGGCAAATAAAATAGATCGCAAAGGCAAATAATATGAGAAAGAGACCCGGGGGCCATAAGTTTCACTAGTGGCTTCTCTCGAGAAAAATAGCAAACAATGGGTAATCAAATTACTGTTGGGCAATTGATAGAACTTCAAATACTCATGACGATATCTAGGCAATGATCATTATACAGGCATCACGTCCAAGATTAGTAGACCGACTCCTGCCTGCATCTACTACTATTACTCCACACATCGACCGCTATTCAGCATGCATCTAGTGTATTAAGTTCATGGGAAAATGGAGTAATGCAATAAGAACGATGACATGATGTAGACAAGATCTTTGTATGTAGAGATAGACCCCATCATTTTATCCTTAGTACCAACGATACATACGAGTCGGTTCCCCTTCTGTCACTGGGATCAAGCACCGTAAGATCGAACCCACTACAAAGCACCTCTTCCCATTGCAAGATAAATAGATCAAGTAGGCCAAACAAAACCCAAATATCGGAGAAGAAATATGAGGCTATAAGCAATCATGCATATAAGAGATCAAAGAAACTCAAATAACTTTCATGGATATAAAAAGATATATCTGATCATAAACTCAAAGTTCATCTGATCCCAACAAACACAAGGCAAAAAGAGTTACATCATATGGATCTCTAAGAGACCATTGTATTGAGAATCAAACGAGAGAGAGGAAGACATCTAGCTACTAACTACAGACCCGAAGGTCTACAAAGAACTACTCACACATCATCAGAGAGGCACCAATGGAAGTGGTGAACCCCTCTGTGATGGTGTCTAGATTGGATCTGGTGGTTCTGGACTCTGCGGCGTCTGGAATTGATTTTCGTCGACTCCCCTAGGGTTTCTGGAATATTGGGGTATTTATAGAGCAAAGAGGCGGTCCGGGGGGCACCCAAGGTGGGAACAACCCACGAGGGTGCGCCTGGGCCTCCTGGCGCGCCTGGTGGGTTGTTCTCTCCTCGGAGCACCCCCCCGGGCGTAGCCTTGGCCCATTAGGTGTCTTTTGGTCCATAAAAAATCTCTGTAAATTATCGTTGCATTTGGACTCCGTTTGGTATTGATTTTCTGTGATGTAAAAACATGCAAAAAAAACCAGCAACTTGCACTTGGCACTATGTCAATAGGTTAGTACCAAAAAATGATATAAAATGACTATAAAATGATTATAAAACATCCATGATTGATATTATAACAACATGAAATAATCAAAAATTATAGATACGTTGGAGAGGTATCACGACTCATGAGGAATGGGCGTTGCTTCCATTGGTCCGATGCCAAATCTCCCTGTGGCGTTCGACACTGTCAGAGAGGTACTCTCAGATTTCCTCAATGAGAAGCATCTAGGTTTTTCTGAGATTGAGCCCTATCCGTTTGGTCAAGCGTATGTCAAGATGAATAGTGTCTTTGACAGAGATGAGTTGGTCACCACCAGTCCACATTTGTTTACTAATGTCCGTGTTATCTTTCAAAAGCACAATAAGGGTATGAATTGTAGAAGATTGGTCCTTAATAGAGAGGCATGGATTTTATTATGTGGCTATCCACTAGATAGGAGAAAAATTCAGAAGGTTAATAATGTTGTTAGCAAGTTTGGGAAATTTTTGCAGTTGGACAGAGTCAGAAGCTTTCGGGAAAGTCTAATGGTCAAGGTGAGGGTTGAGGAGCTTAGAGACCTTCCAACTAGTATTGTTTTCGGTGAAGGATATGAATTTCAAACAGATTCTCTTACTGTTCCTGTTGTGATCCTACAACAGCAGATGATGGGAGAGGAAGCACCTGATGAGGACCCCATTGATCCACAAGGAAACCCACATCCTGCTCCACATCAACAGAATTACATCCAAACTAGCACAATTTATTCATAGGTCCTCTACATCAACATGAACAAGATGATCATCAGGCTCCAAACCAGCAGCAAGCTCCACACCTAAACCTACAACTTGCACTCAATATGGTGGCACAAGATGAGCAACATAATGCCAACTTAGAAGAAGAATATGAGTAGGAGGAGATGCCAGGTTGTGGGCACTGGGTTATTCCACAAGATGCAGATCATGAGCTTCATGCTGGAGAATTTATGGCATTGCAAGATATCCTATAACCAATGGAAGTAGAGGTTAACATCGCACTTGCTGCCAACAGTAGCATTACTGTATCTGAGATGCCACCAAATAATAGTGCTAGTTCAGATGCATCAGCTAATGGACCTTTGGCGCCACAACCACAGCGCCTACCAGATTTGAACTTGGTGGCCCAGCCCAATGGGCCTCAAGATCCACCTCAGGCCCAAGAGTTTAATCAAGCAGTGCAGATACCACCACCATAGACCACCATTCTGCAACAGGACAGGATTCTCAACGAACAGTTCCAATTGGGACCAGATCCACTTCTAGAGGCCACCACTCAGTAGTCTGATAGTTATCAAAGGGATATTTTGGCTGATCCTATGATAAATGAGTTCCTATCTCTTCTTAAGAATAGTACCCAAGAAATTCAGAGGATCACTACAGTCTCTAACACAGATACAATCAGACATGCCCAAGGAACTGATGCCAAGGAGAATAGAGAGACGGATACAGATGAAGATTTGATAGCCACTCAAAATAAGCATGCTCTTGATGCTATCCAAATTTTAGGTGAGGACCAACAGTCTGACACATCAGCCCCACCAGGATTTCCTATTCCTGCATATCTTTACCAGGCTCATACTGTCTGCCTAGGTCCACTTCATCTTGAGCATGAAGATGTAGTTAATCTGGAGAACACTAATCTCTGCAATGTGGGCAACGAAGAAGCCTTTCTTGGGAAATAAAGTGCTATGGTTTGGAAAGAGCACTTTGCACCTACCAAAGACAGTACCAATATCATCCAAGTACCATCTGAATGGGTCAATTTTTTGTCTGTCACTCTACTCACCCCAGATAAATTTGATTTGGCTAAGAAATTCATCACTTCCATGGTTTGGGGAATCATCTCATCCAACTCTAAAACCAACTCAACCGTGCCATTTGTTATCCCAGATAAGTGTCCTGCTAATAGCTCACTAGCATGCATGCTATACTCTCATTCCCAGGGCACTCAAGAACAAGCAAACTCCTCCCCTGCTGAGAAATCCACATCTGAAGCTATGTCAGCATCCTCCACCTCTGCTTTGCACAAAAGCAAGAAGAGGAAGGACAAGACCCCTTTGGTGGAAACTAAGGTAAGAAGAAGCTGCATGCTATAGAAATTGTCAAAAGGTTTTAGGAAAGCTGTATGCAGAAATAGAGATTGTCTTGCTTGTTGCTCTGCTCCACCAGTTTTACCAGCAAAGATCATTAAAAGCTTAAACACCACTTTTTGCAAGGTTTCTGACAAGGACACCACAGAAGAAATCTTAAGAAAGAAGGCCAGGAAGAACAAGGGAGACAACACTGCAACAGAAGGATCCAAAGTTGCAAAGGAGAAGAGCAAGAAGTGGATTTGACCTTTGGTTGTTTTTTTCAGGATAGATCTTTTGTGTTTAAGTGCTTAGTTTGTAAGAAAGTTATGTGAGATGGTCTATATGACTTTTGATGCTCTTTTACCTCTTTATCATGATGACAATTGCCTTGTTTTTTCACGTGTTACTGAAACCTACATGTTGCTTCCTAGGTTATGTCAGAGTACTGTATCTCTCTTAAGTTGGTCAGTTAAGCACCTGCCATCAGATGAATAGAGACTGGAACATTCTTAACTGGAATATCAGAGGTCTGAATGACCCATAAATGGCCAACTATTGCTAAGAAGATTGAAGAAACCAAATGCTCCATTATATGCTTACGAGTAACCAAAAAAGAAGACATTGACTCTGTATTCATAAAAAAATTCTGTGCTAGAAGAATCTCAAAATTCCATTTCCTTCCTTTGATTGGGGCATCTGGAGGCTTGCTTGTAGCATGGAATGAACAACTTTTTTCAAGACAACTCTTCCATATAAATAACTTCTCCATCTCCATACAATTCACTTTAAAACACAATGGTGAGACCTGGATACTGACCAATGTTTATGGCCCTTGCCAGCAAAGTGAGAGACACAATTTTCTGCAGTGGTTTGAAAACTTCACAATGCAAGATGATACAGACTGCTTAATAGTGGGAGACTTTAACTTTATCAGATACCTCAATAATAGAAGCAGAGAAGGTGGAAATATTAGTGATATGTTAGCTTTCAATGAAGCTATCAGTAAACAGGCCCTTATTGAAGTTCCCCTTAAAGGCAAAAAATTTACTTGGAGTAATATGCAAGACAGCCCATTGCTAGAAAAACTGGATTGGTGCTTCACTTCAGAAGCCTAGACTCTCAAATATCCTGCTACATATGCCTACCAATTAGCTAAGACCACCTCAGACCATGTCCCAATCAAGATCTCCATTGGATCATCTATCCCCAAATCTAGGGTTTTCAGATTTGATTTTTTTGGCAGGAACACCACCAATTTAAGGAAGCTGTGCACAACATCTGGACTCAAGAGGTTAATGAAGAAGATAGTGCCAAAACAATAGCAGTGAAGTTTAAAAGGTTGAGGAAGGGACTGAAAGTTTGGTCCAGGGAGATTTTAGACCTGAAGAAAATTATTCATTGTGCAAACTTCCTAATTCTGTGTTATGACAATTTTGAGGAATATAGAGATCTTTCACAGGAAGAATCCAATGGCAGAATCATCATCAAAACCCACTTAGAAACTGTCTTGGAGCACCAAAGAAAATATTGGAAGCAGAGGGCTACAATCAGACAAATTAAGGTGGGGGAAGCCAATACCAAGTACTTCTAAGCTAGAGCTACTATCAAACTCAGAAATATCTGCATTGTCATGTTGAAAGATGAAACAGGTTTTAAACATCTTGATCATAATGCTACGCCTGCTATCCTATACAAAGCCTTCAAAGAAAGACTGGGTACCAAGATAAAGACTCAAAACCCTCTGCTCATCCAACACTTGTTGCATCCCATTGATAATCTTTGTGAGTTGGAAGTGCCTTCTGAAGTAAATATGCCCTAGAGGCAATAATAAAGTTGTTATTTATATTTCCTTATATCATGATAAATGTTTATTATTCATGCTAGAATTGTATTAACCGGAAACTTAGTACATGTGTGAATACATAGACAAATAGAGTGTCCCTAGTATGCCTCTACTTGACTAGCTCGTTAATCAAAGATGGTTAAGTTTCCTAGCCATGGACATGTGTTGTCATTTGATGAACGGGGTCACATCATTAGAGAATGATGTGATGGACAAGACCCATCCGTTAGCTTAGCATAATGATCGTTCAGTTTTATTGCTACTGCTTTCTTCATGACTTATACATGTTCCTCTGAGTATGAGATTATGCAAATCCCGAATACCGGAGGAACACCTTGTGTGATATCAAATGTCACAACGTAACTGGGTGATTATAAAGATGCTCTACAAGTGTCTCCGATGGTGTTTGTTGAGTTGGCATAGATCGAGATTAGGATTTGTCACTCCGTCTATCGGAGAGGTATCTCTGGGCCCTCTCGGTAATGTACATCACTAAGAGCCTTGCAAGCAATGTGACTAATGAGTTAGTTGTAGGATAATGCATTATGGAACGAGTAAAGAGACTTGCCGGTAACGAGATTGAACTAGGTATGATGATACCGACGATCGAATCTCGGGCAAGTAACATACCGATGACAAAGGAAAAACGTATGTTGTTATGCGGTTTGACCGATAAAGATCTTCCAAGAATATGTAGGAACCAATATGAGCATCCAGGTTCCGCTATTGGTTATTGACCGGAGATGAGTCTCGGTCATGTCTACATAGCGCTAGAACCCGTAGGGTCCGCACGCTTAACGTTCTGTGACGTTTTGTATTATGAGTTATATGATTTGAAGACCGAAGTTTGTTCGGAGTCCCAGATGAGATTGGGGACATGACAAGGAATCTCGAAATGGTCGAGACGTAAAGATCGATATATTTGAAGGCTATATTCAGACATCGGAAAGGTTCCTAGCGATTCGGGTATTTTCGGAGTACCGGAGAGTTATGGGAATTCATATTGGGTCTTAATGGGCCATACGGGAAAGGAGAGAAAGGCCTAAAGGGTGGGCACGCCCCTTCCCCATGGACTGGTCCGAATTGGACTAGGGAAAGGGGGCGCCCCTTCCTTCCTTCTCCTTCTCCCTTCCCTTTTTCCTATTCCATGTGGGAGGTGGAAACCTACTAGGACTAGGGAGTCCTAGTAGGACTCCACACTTTGGGCGCGCCCTATGAGGGCCGGCCTCCTCCTCCCTCCATCCTTTATATGCGTGGCTAGGGGGCACCCCATAGACACACAAGTTGATCATTGATCTCTTAGCCGTGTGCGGTGCCCCCTCCACCATAATCCACCTCGGTCATATCATCGTAGTGCTTAGGCAAAGCCCTGCACCGGTAGCTTCGTCATCACCGTCATCATGCCGTCGTGCTGACGAAACTCTCCCTCGACACTCAGCTGGATGGAGAGTTCGTGGGACGTCACCGAGCCGAATGTGTGCACATCGCGGAGGTGCCGTACTTTCCATACTAGGATCGGTCAGATCGTGAAGACGTACGACTACATCAACCACGTTCTCACAATGCTTTTGTTTACGGTCTACGAGGGTACGTGGATAATACTCTTCCCCTCTTGTTGCTATGCTTCACCATGATAGATCTTGCGTGTGCGTAGCAATTCTTTTAAAAATTACTATGTTCCCCAACAGTGGCATCTGAGCCAGGTCTATGCGTAGATGTTATATGCACGAGTATAACACAAAGGAGCTGTGGGCGTGAGTATATACATATTGCTTGCCATCAGTAGTTGATTCTTGATTCAGAAGTATTGTTGGATGAAGTGGCTCAGACCGACATTACTCGTACGCTTACGCGAGACTAGTTCTACCGACATACTTCGCACACAGGTGGCTAGTGGGTGTCTGTTTCTCCAACTTTGGTTGAATCGGATTCAATGAATAGGGTTCTTTCTGAAGATCAAAAAGCAATCACTATACCACGTTGTGGTTTTCGATGCATAGGTAAGAACGGTTCTTGCTCAGCCCGTAGCAGCCATGTAAACTTGCAAGAACAAAGTAGAGGACGACTAACTTGTTTTTGCAGGGCATGTTGTGATGTGATGTGGTCAAAAGATGATGCTAAATTTTATTGTATGAGATGATCATGTTTTGTTAAAGTTACCGACAACTGGTAGGAGCCTTATTGTTGTCTCTTTATTGCATAAGATGCAAGCACCATATAATTGCTTTACTTTATCGCTATGCGATAGCAATAGTTGCAAAAGCAATAGTTGGCGAGACGACCATGTGACGACACATTGATAAAGATCAAGATGATGGAGATCATGGTGTCATGCTGGTAACGATGGAGATCATGACGGTACTTTGGAGATGGAGATCAAAGGCACAAGATGATGATGGCCATATCATGTCACATATTTTGGTTGCATGTGATGTTAATCTTTTATGCATCTTATTTTCCTCAGTAGGACGGTAGCTTTATAAGATGATCCCTTACTAAAATTTCAAGGTATAAGTGTTCTCCCTAAGTATGCACCATTGCGACAGTTCTTCGTGCTGAGACACCACGTGATGATCGGGTGTGATAAGTTCTACGTTCACATACAATGGGTGCAAGCCAGTTTTGCACATGCAGAATACTCGGGCTTAACTTGACAAGCCTAGCATATGCAGATATGGCCTCGGAACACTGAGACCGAAAGGTCGAACATGAATCATATAGTAGATATGATCAACATCGAGATGTTCACCATTGAAAACTACTCCATCTCACGTGATGATCGGACATGGTTTAGTTGAAATGGATCATGTGATCACTTAGATGATTAGAGGGATGTCTATCTAAGTGGGAGTTCTTAAGTAATATGATTAATTGAACTTAATTTTTCATGAACTTAGTCCTGGTAGTTTTTGCATATCTATGTTGTAGATCAATAGCTTGTGATATAGCTCCCCGTCAATTTTTTGAAATGTTCCTAGAGAAAAATAAGTTGAAAGATGATAGTAGCAATGATGCGGACTAGGTCCGTGATCTGAGGATTATCCTCATTGCTGCACAGATGAATTATGTGCTTGATGCAGCGCTAGGTGACAAACCTATTGCAGGAGCAGATGCACGCGTTATGAACGTTTGACAAAGCTCGGTATGATGACTACTTAATAGTTTAGTGCACAATGCTTTACGGCTTATAACCGTGACTTCAAAAATGTTTTGAATGCCACGAAACATACAAGATGTTCTAAGATTTCAAATTGGTATTTCATACTCATCCCGTGTCGACAGGTATGAGACCTCTGGCAGTACTTTGCCTACAAGGTGGAGGAGAATAGCTCAACCAGTGAGCATGTGCTCAGATTGTCTGGGTACTACAATTGCTTGAATCAAGTGCGAGTTAATCTTCCAGATAAGATAGTAATTGATAAAGTTCTCTAGTCACTATCACCAAGTTACTAGAACTTAGTGATGAACTATAGTATGCAAGGGATGACGAAAGTAATTCCCAAGCTCTTCGCGGTGCTGAAATCGATGAAGGTAGAAATCAAGAAATAGCATCAAGTGTTGATGGTTAACAAGACCACTAGTTTCAAGAAAAGAGCAAATGGAAAGAAAGAGGAACTTCAAAGAAGAAAGGCAAGCAAGTTGCCACTCCCATGAAGAAGCTCAAAGCTAGACCCAAGCCTGGAACTGAGTGCTTCTACTGCAAAGGAAATGGTCACTGGAAGTGGAACTGCCCTAGATACTTGGCGGATAAGAAGGATGGCAAAGTGAACAAAAGTATATATTTGATATACATGTTATTGATGTGTACTTTACTAGTGTTTATAACAACACGTCAGTATTTGATACTGGTTCAGTTACTAAGAGTAGTAACTCGAAACGGGAGTTGCAAAATAAACAGATACTAGTTAAGGGCGAGGTGATGATGTGAGTTGGAACCGATTCCAAGGTTGATAAGATCACCATCGCACACGCCCTTTACCTTCGGTATTAGTGTTGAACCTAAAATAAATGTTATTCGGTGTTTGTGTAAAGCATAATATGATTGGATCATGTTTATTGCAATACGGTTATTCATTGAAGTCAAGGATAATTGTTATTCTGTTTACATGAATAAAACCTTCTGAGGTCATACACCCAAGGTGAATGGTTTATTGAATCTCGATCGTAGTAATACACATATTCATAATATTGAGGCCAAAAGATGCAAAGTTAATAATGATAGGGCAACTTATATGTGGCACTGCCGTTTAGGTCATATTGGTGTAAAGCGCATGAAGAAACTTCATGCTGATGGGCTTTTAAAATCACTTGATTATGAATCATTTGATGCTTGCGAACCATGCCTTGTGGGAAAGATGACTAAAACTCCGTTCTTCAGAACAATGGAGCAAGCAACTGACTTATTGGAAATAGTACATACTGATGTATGCAATCCGATGACTGTTGAGGCTCGCGGCGGGTATCGTTATTTTCTGATCTTCACAGATGATTTGAGCAGATATGGGCATATCTACTTGATGAAACATAAGTCTGAAACATTTGAAAAGTTCAAAGAATTTCAGAGTGAAGTGGAAATCATCATAATAAGAAAATAAAGTTTCTGCGATCTGATCGTGGAGGAGAATATTGGAGTTACGAGTTTGGTCTTCGTTTGAAACAATGCGGAATATTTTCGCAACTCACGCCACCTCAAACACCACAACGTAATGGTGTGTCCGAACTTCATAACCGTACTTTATTAGATATGGTGCAATCTATGATGTCTCTTACTGAATTACCACTATCGTTTTGGGGTTATGCATTAGAGACAGCTGCATTCACATTAAATAGGGCACCGTCTAAAAATCCATTTAGACGACACCATATGAACCATGGTTTAGCAAGAAACCTAAGCTATCGTTTCTTAAAGTTTGAGGTTGCGATGCTTATGTGAAAAAGTTTCAACCTGATTAGCTCAAACCCAAATCGGAGAAGTGCGTCTTCATAGATACCCAAAAGAAACTGTTGGGTACACCTTCTATCACAAATCCGAAGGCAAGATCTTTTTACTAAGAGTGGATCCTTTCTAGAGAAGGAGTTTCTCTCAAAGAAATGAGTGGGAGGAAAGTAGAACTTGATGAGGTAATTGTACCTTCTCTCGAATTGTAAAGTAGATCATCACTGAAATTAGTTCCAGTGATGCCTACACCAATTAGTGAGGAAGTTAATGATAATGATCATGAAACTTCAGATCAGGTTACTACCGAACATCGTAGGTCAACCAGAGTACGTTCCGCACAAGAGTGGTATGGTAATCCTACTCTAGAAGTCATGTTACTAGACCATGATGAACCTACGAACTATGAGGAAGCGATGATGAGCCCAGATTCCGCAAAATGGCTTGAGGCCATGGAATCTGAGATGGGATCCATGTATGAGAACAAAGTATGGACTTTGATTGACTTTCCCTATGATCGATGAGTCATTGAGAATAAATGGATCTTCAAGAGGAAGACGAATGCTGATAGTAGTGTAACTATCTACAAAGCTTGAATTGTTGCAAAAGGTTTTCTACAAATTCAAGGTGTTGACTACGATGAGATTTTTCTCACTCGTATCGATGCTTAAAAGTATGTGATACGTCTCCAATGTATCTATAATTTTTGATTGTTTCATGCTATTATATTATCTGTTTTGGGTGTTAATGGGCTTTATTTTACACTTTTATATTATTTTTGGGACTAACCTATTAACCCAAGGCCCAGTGCAAATTGTTGTTTTTTGCCTATTTTAGTGTTTCGCAGAAAAGGAATATAAAACAGAGTCCAAACGGAATGAAATCTTCGGGAGCGTGATTTTTGGAATAAACGTGATCCAGAGGACTTGGAGTGGACGTCAAGCAACCAAAGAGGACTCCACAAGGCAGGGGGCGCGCCTACCCCCCTGGGCGCACCCTCCCCCCTCGTGGCTCAACCGACCTACTTCTTCCTCCTATATATGTTCACATACCCCGAAAACATCCAGGAGCACCACGAAACCCTATTTCCACCGCCGCAACCTTCTGTACCCAATTTAATTTTATTTCTTGCTTTTTGGTTCTGTTTAGTAATAAATAATTCATCTAGCCTCTGTTTAGATGTGGTTTCATGCTTTTAATTAGTGTCTGTTCCAAGTAGAACCTTTGGGAAGACTTGGGAAAAGTCTTTACGATCTTGCTGTAAAAAACAGAAACTTTAGCGCTCACGAGATTTGCTGCCATTTTTTATTGGAGAGTGCTATTTAGTTAATTATTTTTGTAGATGATTAATAGATAAATTCCTCACCTCCATAAATTTATTTTAGAATTTTTGGGGTTCCAGAAATATTCGAAACATACAGATTACTACAGACTGTTCTGTTTTTGACAGATTCTGTTTTTCGTGTGTTGTTTGCTTATTTTGATGAATCTATGGCTAGTAAAAGAGTTTATGAACCATAGAAAAGTTGGAATACAGTAGGTGTAACACCCATATAAATAAATAATGAGTTCATTACAGTAGCTTGAAGTGGTGGTTTGTTTTATTTTACTAACGGAGCTCACGAAGATTTTCTTTTAAATGTTGTGTTGTGAAGTTTTCAAGTTTTGGGTAAAGATTTGATGGATTATGGAACAAGGAGTGGCAAGATCCTAAGCTTGGGGATGCCCAAGGCACCCCAAGGTAAAATTCAAGGACAACCAAAAGCCTAAGCTTGGGGATGCCCCGGAAGGCATCCCCTCTTTCGTCTTCGTCCATCGGTAACTTTATTTGGAGCTATATTTTTATTCGCCACATGATATGTGTTTTGCTTGGAGCGTCTTGTATGATTTGAGTCTTTGCTTTTTAGATTACCACAATCATCCTTGCTGTACACACCTTTTGGGAGAGACACACATGAATTGGAATTTATTAGAATACTCTATGTGCTTCACTTATATCTTTTGAGTTGGATAATTTTTGCTCTAGTGCTTCGCTTATATCTTTTAGAGCACGACGGTGGTTTTATTTTATAGAAATAATTGATCTCTCATGCTTCACTTATATCATTTTGAGAGTCCTTTATAACATCATGGTAATTCATTTTGGTTATAAATTTTAAATGCTAAGAGAAGTTGGATGCTTGATAGATTGTTTTGAGATATAAAGGTGGTAATATTAGAGGTGTTCTAGTTGAGTAATTGTGAAATTTATGGATATTTGTGTTGAAGTTGGCCAGTCCCGTAGCATGCACGTATGGTAAACGTTATGTGACAAATTTGAAGCATGAGTAGTTCTTTGATTGCTTTCCTTATGAGTGGCGGTCGGGGACGAGCGATGGTCTTTTCCTACCAATCTATCCCCCTAGGAGCATGCGCGTAGTGCTTGGTTTTGATGACTTGTAGATTTTTGCAATAAGTATGTGAGTTCTTTATGACTAATGTTGAGTCCATGGATTATACGCACTCTCATCCTTCCATCATTGCTAGCCTCTTCGGTACCGTGCATTGCCCTTTCTCACCTTGAGAGTTGGTGCAAATTTCGCCTGTGCATCCAAACCCCGTGATATGATACGCTCTATCACACATAAACCTCCTTATATTTTCCTCAAACAGCCACCATACCTACCTATTATGGCATTTCCATAGCCATTCCGAGAAATATTTCCATGCAACTTTCCACCGTTCCATTTATTATGACATACATCATCATTGTCATATTGCTTTGCATGATCATGTGGTCGACATCGTATTTGTGGCAAAGCCACCTTGCTTAATTTTTCATACATGTCACTCTTGATTCATCGCAATCCCGGTACACCGCTGGAGGCATTCACATAGAGTCATATTTTGTTCTAAGTATCGAGTTGTAATTCTTGAGTTGTAAGAAAATAAAAGTGTGATGATCATCATTAGAGCATTGTCCCATGTGAGGAAAGGATGATGGAGACTATTATTCCCCCACAAGTCGGAATGAGACTCCGGACGAAAAAAAGAGGCCATAAAAAGAGAGAAAAGAAGGCCAAAATAAAAAAATGAGAGAAAAAGAGAGAAGGGACAATGTTACTATCCTTTTTCCACACTTGTGCTTCAAAGTAGCACCATGATCTTCATGATAGAGAGTCTCTTATTTGTCACTTTCATATACTAGTTGGAATTTTTCATTATAGAACTTGGCTTGTATATTCCAATGATGGGCTTACTCAAATGCCCTAGGTCTTCGTGAGCAAGAAAGTTGGATGCACACCCACTTAGTTTCTTTGATGAGCTTTCATATATTTATAGCTCTAGTGCATCTGTTGCATGGCAATCCCTACTCCTTGCAGTGACATCAATCAGTGGGCATCTCCATATCCCATTGATTAGCCGCGTCAATGTGAGACTTTCTCCCTTTTTGTCTACTCACACAACCTCAATCATCATATTCTATTCCACCCATAGTGCTATGTCCATGGCTCGCGCTCATATATTGCGTAAAAGTTGAAAGAGTTTGAAAAGGCTAAGTATGAAACAATTGCTTGGCTTGTCATCGGGGTTGTGCATGATGGGAGCATTTTTTGTGACCAAAATGAAGCATGGGCAAACCATATGACTTTGTAGGGATAAGTTTTCTTTGGCTATGGTATTTTGATAAGACATAATTGCTTTATTTTATACTTTTATATTATTTTTGGGACTAACCTATTAACCCAAGGCCCAGTGCAAATTACTGTTTTTTTTGCCTATTTCAGTGTTTCGCATAAAAGGAATATCAAATGGAGTCCAAACAGAATGAAACCTTCGGGAGCGTGATTTTTGGAACAAACGTGATCCAGAGGACTTGAAGTGGACGTCAAGTAACCAACAAGGAGTCCACGAGGCAGGGGGCGCGCCCTCCCCCTCGTGGGCCCCTCGTGGCTCAACCGACCTACTTCTTCCTCCTATATATGTTCACATACCCTGAAAACATCCAGGAGCACCACGAAACCCTATTTCCACCGCCGCAACCTTCTATACCCAAGAGATCCCATCTTGGGGCCTTTTCCGGAGCTCCGCCGGAGGGGGCATTGATCATGGAGGGCCTCTACATCAACTCCATGGCCCCACCGATGATGTGCGAGTAGTTTACTTCAGACCTTCGGGTCCATAGCTAGTATCTAGATGGCTTCTTCTCTCTTTTTGGATCTCAATACAAAGTTCTCCTCGATCTTCTTGGAGATCTATTCGATGTAACTCTTTTTGTGGTGTGTTTGTCGAGATCCGAAGAATTGTGGGTTTATGATCAAGTATATCTATGAACAATATTTGATTCTTCTCTGAAATCTTTTATGCATGATTGGTTATCTTTGCAAGTCTCTTTGATTATCAGTTTGGTTTGTCCTACTAGCTTGATCTTTCTTGCAATGGGAGAAGTGCTTAGCTTTCGGTTCAATCTTGCGGTGATCAATTCCGGTGACAGAAAGGGAAACGATACGTATTGTATTGTTGCCATCGAGGATAAAAAGATGGGGTTTATATCATATTGCTTGCGTTTATCCCTCTACATCATGTCATCTTACCTAAGGCGTTACTCTATTCTTATGAACTTAATACTCTAGATGCATGTTGGATAGCGGTCGATGTGTGGAGTAATAGTAGTAGATGCAGGCAGGATTCGGTCTACTTGTCACGGACGTGATGCCTATATACATGATCATGCCTAGATATTCTCATAATTATTCGCTTTTCTATCAATTGCTCGACGGTAATTCGTTCACCCACCGTAATACTTATGCTATCTTGACAGAAGCCACTAGTGAAACCTATGGCCCCCGGGTCTATTCTCCATCATATAAGTTTCCAATCTATTTTATTTTGCAATCTTTACTTTTAATCTATATCATAAAAATACCAAAAATATTTATGTTATCATTATTATCTCTATCAGACCTCACTCTCGTAAGTGGCCGTGAAGGGATTGACAACCCCTTTATCGAGTTGGTTGCGAGGTTCTTATTTGTATGTGTAGGTACGAGGGACTTGCGTGTGGCCTCCTACTAGATTGATACCTTGGTTCTCAAAAACTGAGGGAAATACTTACGCTACTTTGCTGCATCACCCTTTCCTCTTCAAGGGAAAACCAATGCAGTGCTCAAGAGGTAGCAGTCTGTCCGAATCACGTTAGTTGTTGCCGCATTTTATGAAATCTGGCAAATGGATGTCAAAACTGCATTCCTTAATGGATTTCTTAAAGAAGAGTTGTATATGGTGCAACCAGAAGGTTTTGTCGATCCTAAAGGTGCTAACAAAGTGAGCAAGCTCTAGCGATCCATCTATGGATTGGTGCAAGCATCTCGGAGTTGGAATATATGCTTTGATAAAGTGATCAAAGCATATGGTTTTATACAGACTTGCGGTGAAGCCTGTATTTATAAGAAAGTGAGTGGGAGCACTACAGCATTTCTGATAAGTATATGTGAATGACATATTGTTGATCGGAAATAATGTAGAATTTTCTGGAAAGCATAAAGGAGTGTTCGAAAGGAGTTTTTCAAAGAAAGACCTCGGTGAAGCTACTTACATATTGAGCATCAAGATCTATAGAGATAGATCAAGACGCTTGATATATTTTCAATGAGTACATGCCTTGACAAGATTTTGAAATAGTTCTAAATGGAACAGTCAAAGAAGGAGTTCTTGACTATGTTGCAAGGTGTGAAGTTGAGTAAAGACTCAAAATCTAGCCATGACAGAAAATAGAAAGAGAATGAAAAGTCATTCCCTATGCCTCAGTCATAGGTTCTATAAAGTATGCTATGTTGTGTACCAGACCTATTACGTACCTCACAATAAGTTTGGCAAGAGGGTACCATAGTGATCCAGGAGTGGATCACTGGACAACGGTCAAAAAATATCCTTAGTGTAATATGGAAATGTTTCTCAGTTATGGAGGTGACAAAGAGTTCGTCGTAAAGAGTTACGTCGATGCAAGCTTTGACACTGATCTGGATGACTCTAAGTCGATCTAGATACATATTGAAAGTGGGAGCAATTAGCTAGAGTAGCTCCGTGCAAAGCATTGTAGACATAGAAAATTTGCAAAATACATACGGCTCTGAATGTGGCAGACCGTTGACTAAATTTCTCTCACAAGCAAAACATGATCACTCTTTGGGTGTTAATCGCATAGCGATGTGAACTAGATTATTGACTCTAGTAAACCCTTTGGGTGTTAGTCACATAGAGATGTGAACTAATCACATACAGATGTGAACTATTGGTGTTAAATCACATGACGATGTGAACTAGATTACTAACTCTAGTGCAACTGGGAGACTGGAGGAAATATGCCCTAGAGGGAATAATAAAGTTGTTATTTATATTTCCGTATATCATGATAAATGTTTATTATTCATGCTAGAATTGTATTAACCGGAAACTTAGTACATGTGTGAATACATAGACAAACAGAGTGTCCCTAGTATGCCTCTACTTGACTAGCTCGTTAATCAAAGATGGCTAAGTTTCCTAGCCATGGACATGTGTTTTCATTTGATGAATGGGGTCACATCATTAGAGAATGATGTGATGGACAAGACCCATCCGTTAGCTTAGCATAATGATCGTTTAGTTTTATTGCTACTGCTTTCTTCATGACTTATACATGTTCATCTGACTATGAGATTATGCAACTCCCGCATACCGGAGGAACACCTTGTGTGCTATCAAACGTCACAACGTAACTGGGTGATTATAAAGATGCTCTACAGGTGTCTCCGATGGTGTTTTTTGAGTTGGCATAGATCGAGATTAGGATTTGTCACACCGTCTATCGGAGAGGTATCTCTGGGCTCTCTCGGTAATGTACATCACTATGAGCCTTGCAAGCAATGTGACTTGCCGGTAAGTTGCAGTATGATGCATTACAGAACGAGTAAAGAGACTTGCCGGTAACGAGATTGAACTAGGTATGATGATATCGACGATCGAAGCTCGGGCAAGTAACATACCAATGACAAAGGGAACAACGTATGTTGTTATGCGGTTTGACCGATAAAGATCTTCGTAGAATATGTAGTAACCAATATGAGCATCCAGGTTCTGCTATTGGTTATTGATCGGAGATGAGTCTCGGTCATGTCTACATAGTTCTCGAACCCGTAGGGTCTGCACGCTTAACGTTCTGTGACGATTTGTATTATGAGTTATGTGATTTGATGACCGAAGTTTGTTTGGAGTCCCGGATGAGATCGGGGACATGACGAGGAGTCTCAAAATGGTCGAGACGTAAAGATCGATACATTGGAAGGCTATATTCGGACATCGGAAAGGTTCCGAGTGATTCGGGTATTTTCGGAGTACCGGAGAGTTACAGGAATTCGTATTGGGCCTTAATGGGCCATACGGGAAAGGAGAGAAAGGCCTCAAGGGTGGGCACGCCCCTTCCCCATGGACTGGTCTGAATTGGACTAGGGAAAGGGGGCACCCCCTTCCTTCCTTCTCCTTCTCCCTTCCCTTTTTCCTATTCCATGTGGGAGGTGGAAACCTACTAGGACTAGGGAGTCCTAGTAGGACTCTACACTTTGGGCGCGCCGTATGAGGGCCGGCCTCCTCCTCCCCCCATCCTTTATATACGTGGCCAGGGGGCACCCCATAGACACACAAGTTGATCATTGATCTCTTAGCCGTGTGCGCTGCTCCCCTCCACCATAATCCACCTCGGTCATATCGTCGTAGTGCTTAGGCGAAGCCCTGCGCCGGTAGCTTCATCATCACCATCATCACGCCGTCGTGCTGACGAAGCTCTCCCTCGACACTCAGCTGGATCGGGAGTTCGTGGGACGTCACCGAGCCGAACGTGTGCAGATCACGGAGGTGCCGTACTTTCCGTACTAGGATCGGTCGGATCGTGAAGACGTACGACTACATCAACCGCGTTGTCATAACACTTCCGCTTACGGTCTATGAGGGTACATGGACAAAACTCTTCCCCTCTCGTTGCTATGCATCACCATGATAGATCTTGCGTGTGCGTAGGAAATTATTTGAAATTACTGCCTTCCCCAATACCTTTCACTAAAGATGAAATTGATAAAGTGGTGCAACAAATGCCTGCTGACAAACCACTAGGTCCAGATGGTTTTAACACAACTTTCCTTAAGCATTGTTGGGACATCATTGCACCAGATTTCTATAAGCTCATAGAGGATTTCCACTCAGGCAGGTCAATATTCAGATTATCAATTATTCCTTCATCAATCTGATACCCAAGCATGATGCAGCATCAACTCCAGCAGACTTCAGACCTATCTCTTTACTCAACTGCACACTTAAGATTATCACTAAATTGCTGGCAAATAGATTGTAGAAAGTCATCTTGGGCATGGTTAATAAAAATCAATATGGCTTTCTCAATAATAGGTGCATCCAAGATTACATGGCCTGGGCTTATGAATATATTTATCAATGCCAACAGAGTAAGAAGGAGCTCATTCTTTTAAAACTAGATTTTGAAAAGGCATTTGACATGATCAGCCATGATACTATTATAGAAGTGATGCAGGCTAAAGGTTTTGGACCAAAATGGATTCACTGGATCAAAATGATCTATGAGACTAGTTTTTCCTAAGTTTTACTCAATGGGATCCCAGGAAAACAGTTCTAGTGTAAGAAAGGTGTCAGGCAAGGGGACTCACTTTCACCCCTGATCTTTGTCATTGCTATTGATATTTTATAGTCTATGATGAATGAAGCAATGCAAAACTCCCTGGTTGCATCTCCATTAAATCACAGATCCAGTTCAGATTATCCCATAATCCAATATGCTGATGACACCATCCTTGTGGCTCATGCTGATATCAGACAAGTGCAGCACATCAAGAATTTGCTACTTCATTATGCAGACTATACATGTATGAAGGTCAACTACTCAAAATCTACCCTGGTGTCTCCTTAATACACCTGAGGCCAAAATGCAAGAGATATCTAACCTCCTTGGTTGCAGAATTGGAACTTTGCCTCATAAATATTTGGGACTACCTCTTTGCAGTTCTAAACCCAGAGTGATAGATTATGTTCCCCTGCTGCAGAGAATTGAACACAGATTACTTGGATGCTCTACCCTTTTGTACACTGGAGACAAAATTACACTCCTCAAGTCAGTATTTACAAGTATGCCTACATTCTTCATGTGCACATTCAGGATACCCAAGACTATGCTCAAACAAATCAACTCTTACCTCATGAACTGCTTCTGGAGAAAATATGGTTCTGAAGATAGAGGTACTGCTCTCAACTCTTGGCAGAAAGTTCGCAAACCCAAAACACATGGAGGTCTGGGGGTTTTGGATCTACATGCACATAACCAAGCTCTCCTAATGAAACACCTACATAAATTCCTAAATAAAGCAGACATTCCTTAGGTTAACATAATCTGGGAAGCTTACTATCTAGATAGTATTCCAAGAGACAAGATGGTAGGCTCCTTCTGGTGGAAAGAAATTTGAAAGCTACTTCGAACATTCAAGCTAAATTCTATTTGTAGAGCGGGAAAGGGTGATACTGTTAATTTCTTGAAAGACAGATGGCAAGAGATCCCTCTGAATGAGAAATACCTAGAGCTCCATTCATTTGCAGTTAGTCATGAGGTCACTCTCTTTCAAATCCAGCAACTAATAGACTTTAGTCAACACTTCCACAAACCTCTCTCACTGGAAGCCTATAGTCAATTCAATGCCCTTGAAGAATTGGTAAGTAGCAAAACAAACTCTATTGTTCAAGATGTCTGGACCTTAAACACAGCTTCCCAAAAATTCTCATCCATGAAACTATACAAATCATTGATGGGAGTGAGTATAGCACACAACATTTTCATGATGGTTTGGAATTCTGCTTGCCGTCTTAGACACAAAATCTTCTTCTGGATCCAACTGCATGATAGGCTTAGAACAAGGAATATGATTAAAAGAAGGAATATGCATTTGGAAGATTACAATTGTGCTTTATGTTCAAATAAAACAGAGGAAACCGTTTCAACCTATTCTGGAACTGTCCTTTCACATGGCTATGCTGGAGCTCAATCATACACAGCAGAAGCAGAGGCATATCCACTTTTGATGAAGTGCACCTTTTGAAAGAGAGATTACCACCGGGCATTGCAATGGAAATCATTGTCATGGGATGTTGGAGTATATGGATGATCCGAAATGGTAAAATCTTCAGGAGAGCGCCACCTCATCCAGACTCATGGAAATTCTACCTTAAAGAAGGACTCCAGATTACCAGGATTAGAGCAAAGCAAGAAAAAGAAGAACATATCAGCTCTTGGATAGTACAGAACTTGTAATTTAATTCCCATGTTTGATCGCACTGGTGTTGGGTGATTCTTGTTGGATAATTGTTTGTATATATTTTATTATAATGAAAATACCATAGAACTACAGTTCTATGGTTTCGCCTAAAAAAATGAAGTGCACTCCAAAGACTCACCCCTCCCCCACAGCCTTCTAATATGGAGGCTAGTGGGCCCATTTTGAAGCGGCCTTAAAAAATAATGTCAATTGGCTTTTGTATCAAAATTATAACACAAATGGTTATTATGACAATCCACCACATGTGACTCTGCTAGAGTTACTCTAATACTCCTTCATAGAATGGTTCTTCATAATTTCATGATTTTCGTTATTTTAGGACCACAAATTGCAACTTACTGTCCAGGTCGACAGAGATCACCGCTAAGGAGCAGCGCACGACGACGACCATGGACTCCGAGCCTGCTGGGGGAGGGATGCCGACGCAAGAATCTATAGCCTTCGACAGGCTCAAGGCCTTCTACAACAATCTCATGAAGAAGCTGGGACCCCCACTCCTCCGCGAGGTGCAAGGCTCCTCCCCCCGCCCTGAGGCCGAGCCTTTCACCCCTAAGAGGACGACCAGGGCTTCAAAGAGAAGTGCCAATGCCAGCGCTGCCAAGCCAAAACTAGCGGAGAATGTCCTGCTACGCGCGCTCGGCCTTGTGCCCGATGACTTGGTGGCTGATGAGGCAGCAGTACAGGAGCTCCAAAGTTTCTTCGACTCGCCTCTGCGGGAGCAGCACATCAGGGTGATCGCGGCTCTGCTCGGGAAGGCTGTGCCACCCACGGATGAATTGGCGAGTGCGCAGGACACGACCATCGCCATGCTCTGATGCGTGCATTGCATTGGTGTGGGTGGATGCCTAGCTCTCCAATATCGTACAACCTAGAGGTTTTGTGTTGGAACGTGCGCGGACTCAACAACCCTGCGAAAAAGAAGGCAGTGAGGGACTTTGTTACTTCGGTGAAAGTCAATTTGGTTTGTTTGCAGGAGACTAAACTTGATGTAATCGATCAGTTCATAGTAATGCAATGTGTCGGGCCGTCCTTTGACGGTTTTTCTTATTTGTCAGCGGAGGAGACCCGTGGTGGCATCTTGCTCGCTTGGGACACAAAGGTGATCACAATCGACCACATCTAGTTGGAACCCAACTTTGTTACGGGCATGGTGACTAATAAGGAGGGAGAGAAGTGGTGGATTTCTGCGATGTATGCGCCCCAGGGTGATGAGCTCAAAATGCAATTCCTCTTGGATCTTTATGCCTGGAGAGCTTTATGCCCTGGGCCGTGGATGGTGCTAGGCGATTTCAACATGATCTTGCGGGCATCGGAGAAGAGCAATGATCACATTAACCGAACGATGATGAAAATATTTCGAAGCTTTGTGGATGATCACGAGCTAAAGGAGCTCTACATGCATGGTCGGATGTTCACGTGGTCTAATGAAAGAAATGTCCCTACCTTCACAAAGATAGACCGGGTGTTGGTGTCGGTTGATTGGGAGTTGTTGCACTCGGATCACCTGCTCCAAGCCCTCTCCAGGGGTGTCTCCGACCACGCCCCCTTGGACTTGTCGACAAATGTTCATCTACATCATAAGAAGCGATTTTGATTCGAGATCTTCTGAACCAAACTGGACGGCTTCGACGATGCAATCCGGGAGGCTTGGACTTGCAGTGACGAGATTGTGGATCCGTTCAAACACTTGGATGTTCTATACAGAAATACAGATGTCTACCTTCAGGCTTGGGGGCAACGAAAAGCTGGTAACATAAAAACCCTCATGGCGGTGGCCAACTGGCTTATTCACAGGTTCGACCAAGCCTCGGAAGCTCACCGGCTATCGGACATGGAATGGTGGTTGAGGAGGACGCTCAAGGTTGCGCTGTTGGGTCTTGCCTCACTCCAGCGAACAATTGATCGACAGAGATCACAGATCAGGTGGTTGAAAGAAGGGGACGCCAACACAAAGCTATTTCAGGCGGTGGCCAATGGTAGGAGATCCAAGACTTATATCGCATAGCTGAAGCACGAGGAGGAGATCCTCACGGACCAAGGCAAAATTGAGGACGTGTTCGCCGGGGTATATGACAGGCTGTTGGGTACGGCCAACACGTGTGTGCACTCCTTAAATCTCGATCTGCTGGGCTTGCCACAACTAGACCTCGCGGACATGGAGGAGATCTTCGCGGAGGAGGAGATTTGGAGCGTGATTAAGGAGCTCCCACCAGACAGAGCCCCCAGCCCTGACGACTTCATCGGTTTGTTCTATCACAAAGCTTGGCCGGTGATCAAGCACGATATCATGGCTGCCTTGCTTAAGCTGTATGTGGGGGACGACAGGGGTTTTTTCAAGCTCAATAAGGCGCACATCGTGCTTATTCCTAAGACTTCGGAGGCCTTGGAGGTCAAGGATTTTAGGCCCATCAGCCTCCCTCACAGCTTCTCCAAGCTCTTTGCCAAGATTCTGGCCATGCGGGCGCGCAGGAGATTGCACGAAGTAGTTAGCGCAAACCAGTCGGCTTTCGCAAAAGGAAGAAGTATCCATGATAATTACCTTCTGGTGAGGCAAGTCGCCCGCAAAATCTATGCGGCTAAGATCAAGGGGCTCGTCCTCAAGCTCGACATCGTGAGACCCTTCAACTCACTCTCGTGGACCTTCCTCCTGGAAGTTTTGAGGGCCAGGGGTTTCAGATGGAAGTGGATCGGTTGGGTTTCCATGCTACTCTGTTTTGCGAGCACAAAGATCATTGTGAATGGGAGCCCGAGATGCACAATCTATCATGCTAAAGGCTTGAGGCAAGGGGACCCGGTGCCCCCCCTACTTTTCGTGATCGCCATGGACGTGCTTACAACGTTGTTCTGCAAAGCTACAAACGCGGGCTTGCTCAGTACGGTCTACAGCATCCTACCTCTGCAAAGGCTATCTATCTACGCGGACGACGTCGCCATGTTTGTCAAGCCAGAGACGCAGAACCTGCACTACGTGAGAGAGCTCCTCGAGGTCTTTGGGGAAGCTTCGGGGCTCAAGATCAACTTCGCCAAATCAGCAGCTATCCTAATTCGTGGTGCAGAGGAGGATGGGCGGAGAGTTAGAGCTATTCTTCGCTGCCAATTGGGTGCGTTCCTGTTTAAGTATCTTGGCATCCCTTTAAAGATCCATCAGTTGTGCCACACATATTGGCACCCGCTCCTTGATCAGGTCAGGAAGGTGGTTCCAGCATGGCAGAGAGGGCTCATACACAGACTAGGCGGCTCATCCTTCTCAAATCGGTGGTCTCTGCAAGGCCCATTCACCAAATCATGGTTCTAGATGCCCCGGCTTGGGTTTTTGAGGAAATCAACAAATGGATGTGGGATTTCTTTTGGGCCGGGAAAGATAAAGTCAATGGTGGGCAGTGCCTTGTGGCATGGGACACAATCTGTCGGCCGACGAGCCTTGGTGGGCTGGGCATCAAGGATCTGAGTCTGCAGGCCATCGCTTTGAGAGTGCGCTGGGAATGGCTACGCAGAACGGATCTGCTTCGACCATGGCAGGGCATCCCACTTGCTGAAGACACCGAGGCCAAGTCGATCTTCAATAGCTTCATCAAGATTACACTTGGCAATGGGAGAGGATTATGTTTTGGATGGACAGATGGATTCATGGTTTCACGGTCGGCGAGATTGCTCCGTTGATCCTGGAGATGGTTTGCACGAGGGCGCGCAACGCCAGGACTGTCCGACAGGCACTGACGGATAACGCATGGTCGCGAGATGTGCAAGGTGACATCTCTTTCCCGGCGCACATGCAGGTGGCTCACTTGTGCCTTGCCATTGCGATGGTACCGCGGGACGATAACCTTCCTGATCAGTTCACTTGGCCTGCTGACAAGTTCGGAGCTTACACGGCAAGGTCGACCTACCAGAGATTATGCATGGGCTTTGTGCGTTCGCCGACTGCTATGGCCATCTGGCAGAGCTAGGCACCGTTGCGCTGCAAGATCTTCGCTTGGCTCATGGTTTAGTACCGCTTATGGACGTCTGACAGGCGCGCCCGGCATGGGCTCCAGGACGAGCCATCCTCTTGCTTCACCTGCTTGCAGGACCAGGACAACGTTGATCACATTCACGTGAGATGCATCTACGTGCGGGAGGCATGGAATCGCTGCTTTGACACAATGCAAATGAACATTGCACCACCAACCCAGAGCAACACGTTTACCGAATGGTGGTTCCAGCAAAGTACAAGGTTCTCGGGCAAAATTCGTCGTGGTTTTGACTCCTTCGTGATCAGCGCGGCATGGGCTTTGTGGAAACATAGAAATGCGAGGGTGTTCAATAGAGTGCCCGATCAAAGGGCGCCCGAGCAACTGGCGACGCTTGTGCTTTCGAAGATCAAGGAGTGGTCGCTAGCGGGACTAGGTGTAGGAGCCTTAGATCCTTTTGTGAGAGAGTGATTTTGTTCTACATTCGGTCTTGGTGCTTGTCAAGCAGGATGTTCGCATCTTGCTAGACTGCTTGTAAATATCTTCTGCCTTCTATAAAAATATAGTACGCCATTTTGGCGTACTCTTGAAAAAAAATCCCTTAGTTTTCGCCCACCCACTTATTTCCCTTCCAGTCAACCAAAACGTTCCGGTTCCCAGTCAATCTTGTCGAGTGTTGTGATTAGTTAGGAAATATGAAATAGACTAGGATATGTTTTGTCTTGTCTTATACTTCAAATTGACCATCTATATATAGGAAAATGGTTGTGTACTCCTGTGAGTACGTACTCCCGCTCCTCATATACCACATAGATGAGTCTTCTATACCTCTTTATTATTTTTAATATACTTCATTAGTAATTATTAGATACCCCAAAATGAATTTCATGAAAAAATTCATGTGAGTCTACATATTTTTAAATTTTTACGTATATACTGATGTGTTTGTACGTGAAAAAGATATATTACAAAAAGTACGTCGCAGATGATATTTTTTCAACAAAACTCGTATTGAGGTATCTTAGAATATTTAATGAAGTATATTGAGAATGATAAAGAGGTATAATTAATGCGTATATGAGGTATATTAAGGATGGGAGTACATACTCCCAGGAGTATAGCTGCCTCCGCTGCTTTCGCTCAGCGCGCAACCCGCGGGGAGGTCGCCCTTCATGACCGTTGTTGGGGGCTGCGCCACCCGTACCTAGGGTTCGTCCGCCGGTGTTGTTGACTGGCTGCCGTAGAGAGTCTTTTTCCCCGATCGCTCGATACGGAGTTTTCTCTCTCCTTCCGATCGCCTTGATCGGTGATTACCTTTTTAGTTTTCCGATCTAAGATTGGTTTGTGCCGCCAGCCACCGCGGTCGACCCATGCGCGCCTCTATTCCGACATTGGTGCGGCCGCCCGGCCTCTTCTTCAACTCGGTGGCCACGTACGACAAGGGGGCCCGTCACGACCGTCGTCTGCACGTTTGCCCGTCCGTCGCCCTGCATCGGCCGTCACCGCCTTGATCCGACCGGGACTTCTTCATCACCACCCATCCCTGCCCCGTGCCATCTGCCTCGCCGGCCCCGTCCCCGACTACCTCGGGCTCGCCGACTGCCTCGAGGTCGTGCGTCACTGTTGCGTTGGTCCCTCGAGCCTCGCTACCTAGGCGCCAGTGATGCATGGGCAGCCCGGGTACTAGTGCTGACACGCTCGTCCGCACGTTGACCGTCGCCGCCGGCTTCATCTTGGACTCTGTCAGCACCCCGTCTTCACTGAGCGACGTCCCCGACATCGTGCGCGATCGGATTGATCACCCGCTTGCCCGCGGTCCACCTCATCTACGTCGTGCGATCGATCTGACCCGTCAGTTGCGCGCGCAACTCCGTAGTTTCTGTGAAGATCGTCCCAAGTGCAACGCGCCCCTATACCGATCGAGCAACCGGCTGCTGCTATGTTGCTTCGTCTCGCCACAGCGCCGCTGCCTCATGGTTCTTCTGACGGCTGCACCGGCTCATGTGTCGCTGCTGCGTCGCCCCTTCAGACTGTAGCTTCGCGACATGCGGCCCCCGCCACTGCCCGAGGCCGTCCCCATGGCTACACCGACCGGCGCACCGCTGCTGCATCGCCCCTTTGGGCCATAGTGCCGCGGCACGCATTCCAAGCCGTCGCCGCGACCATCATGTTGCCGTTGTGTCGCCCCTTCGGGCCATAGCGCCGTGGCACGTGGTCCACTTTGCCATCCTCATGTGTCAACTTCCACGTGGTATGCGCCGCGCCGCCTCCCTTAGTGGGGGAACACCACCATCCGCGCCGTTCTTCGTCATGCTGTTGGATTCTCCTCGCCTACTTCGAGCATTGCCGCCACACTCCTAACCTATCCGCAGCCGCCTTGTCAGGCCGCTGACGCCGCTCTGCTTTCTCGGCGCCGCTGCCTCTCGTTTACGCGAGCCACGCCGCCCGTCCACCCCCTTCATCTTCGTTCAGCACCAGCTCATCGCCAGCGTCGCCGTCATCTTCCTCGACCACTTCATCTACTCCGACAACTGCGGTCTACATCGGCCCCTTCTACCCCACGTTGACTGGCACCGCAATCATCGTCGAGTCCTTTTCTGTTGTCCCCTCCGACTCCTCTGACATGGCGTACAGCTTGTGCAGGTCCCCGTCTACGCATGCCCGGTGCTGGCAACACCGATGCGTGCCTTCGTCCACGACTTGTTCCCGGGCCTGGCAAACCTGGCTCGACGCCTCGTCAACACCGTCTTATTCCTGTCGCACCACTGCTTCGACACTACTGCGCCCATGACTAACTCGCCGCCTACTTGCGCCCGTGGCTCCATGGCGACCTCCTCGACATCGACTATCCCGACTTGACATCAACCACGGCGTTCTTCGCATGGCTACCTCGACCACGACTACACCACCCACGCTCTCGGCTACTTCGACAACGGCACAAAGGGCTACTGCCCTGCTTGAGCAACCTCGCTGGTTTCCAGTCCAGCCACGACTTTCGCGATGCATTGACCGTTACGACTATGGGGGGTGTCCGCCGGCTTACCTTTGGATTCTTCTCCAGTCTCTCCGCCTACATCGCTACCGTTGTGACTGTGGAGGATGTTGAGTATCATGATTAGTTAGGAAATATATTTTTTTGAAAAATCACGGGCTGGGGGGGGGGGAGCTCCCACCTAAATATATTTCTCAAATTTGTAACCCATTATTTGACTGATTACAAGGTGAAATTACATAAGCATGTGTAACCGTAATAAGAGGTAGGAACGCCATGAGGAGGCGGCCTGCTTTTGCTCTGTTTTCTTCATCCGGTGCGTCCAGAGCATGAGATCATCATCAATGATTCTCCTAAGTGTGAGGATACTACGGTTGTTTTGCTGCCTGAAGGTCATAGCATTTCTAGAGTCCCAAATCTTCCATAGAATAATGAGGAGGATGGAGTGCCAGATTGCCGCATCCAGCTGAGAAGGGAGACGGCGGTCCCAAAGATCATCGATGGTGGCCAAGGGGGAAAGGCCAATCCGTTGCCATACCACTGAGCGGGCATAGTGAGTCAGAGACCGTGTGCTTGCGGAGTAGGTTGCTTTTGGAGTTGAGTCGATCCCGGAACAGCAGCCATTGTAAAAACTCGCCCATGGTCAGCGTGTAGGCGGCCCTGGTGGAGAAGCATAGGCCACCATTGAGGTAGCGCCCGTCTGGCCCAGTCAACAGTTGGAAATCCTGCAGGAGAGACAACTCAGAGCACAACACGGCAGTAGCATTAGAGGTTAGGCAGTTCCGTAGGATTGAATCTAAACCGTAGTTAAAAACAGTAGCCATACGAGCGAGGGGTATAGTGGTGTGAGAGTAGAGGCACGGGAATAATGTAGCGAGAGGTTTCTGGTGAATCCTTACGTCCAACCAGAAATATGTATTAGTACCAGAGTTGGATATGTTCTGACTTGCACCAATCTCTCTCTATCCTTCTAACAAATCTTTATATAAACACCTTTCAACGACTGGCACCGCACCAAGCTATTGTTGGCAGCTGGCTGGTGAAGTTTGCACAAGCACCGTCCTCCGTACGTGAGCCGGAAGTAGGAGATGGTCTTCCATAACATCCTCCCCAAGATAGGCGCCCACTGGCTCGTCAACTTGTACCGCTCGGCCAGGAAACTCCGCAGCTTGCAGAGCAAGCCATCTACCGTTGCCGCCTCCGGGTGCACCATCCCGGCCGCTGCCGGAAGGACGGTGCTGTACGACTTCCACGGCGGGATCCTGAGGTCCAGAGCTCTCTTCCCCTACTTCATGCTCGTCGCCTTTGAGGGCGGTAGCTTTCTCCGGGCGCTACTCCTCCTCGTCTTCTTTCCTCTCGTATGGATACTCGGCGAGCACTCCGACGCCAGCCTCAGGGTCATGGCGTTCGTCACCTTCGTCGGACTCAGACCACGGGACGCTAACCTCGTGGCCCGCGCCATCCTGCCCAAGTTCTACATGGAGAAGCTCAACGCGGAGGTGTACGATCGCTTGTGGCTGCCGGCGAAGAGGAAGGTGGCGGTGACGAGCACGCCGAAGGTGATGGCGGAGTGGTTCCTCAAAGAGTACATGGCCGCGGACATAGTTGTCGGGAATGAACTTCAGATGATTAAGGTTGGTCGCCGCTGCTACTTCACCGGGCTGCTGGGCAGGTTAGGGCCATTGCCGGGCGGCATGACGGAGAAGGTCCTGAGGTCGGAGTTTGGAGTGGACGGCGGCATGGCCGACCTTGCCGTTGTCGGGAGCTCCAACCCACTTAATCACCACTTCACCTCCTACTGCAAGGTTCGTACATTCGTGCTTAACAGTCTACTAAAGTTCTATAGTTAATTCTTTATTAGAGTGCTGTTTGCCTAATTGTAGTTCTACTCATATATCACCCGATCAAGTTAGGACTTCTTTAAAGATATGACAAGTACGTTCTCGATCGATTGCATTGTTATTTGGACGAAAATGAAGTTACAGGGCCACCCGTCCGTGTGCGGTCACGGCCTCACGGCTCACTGCAAAACTGGACCGTGATCACAGGATTGTGGCGGAGCCCCCAAAAAAATTGAAGGATCTCCTATCGTCAATTTTAAGTGTGATCTTCTGGAACAGTATCTGTGGCTCTTCGGTGTCACACACCCCTATATAAATATAGCATTAAAAACATATTATGAAAATTTAAAAAAATATCCAAAATTATGGGATATGAAACCTGGGTGCCTATTATACATCCGTGTTCAATTCTGTGAGGAATGGATGCCCATGGTAATGTCAGTAAAAATGAGAAAAAAAATCGTATATATCGAAGAGAAAAAAGTGGATGTAACGTATGTCGGACCGTAATTCCCGCGCCGCGGATAACACGGGCACTCATTCCCCATGAAAATGAACATGGGTGTACAATGGGCACCGAGGTTTCATATCTCAGAATTTTAGATTTTTTTTTAAAATCTCCTGAAATGTTTTTTAATGCTATTGTCATATAGGGGTGTGTGGCACCCGGGTGCTCCAATGCACATTTCCCGTCATTTTATCCCTTATATGAACTGCTCGTTTCCGTTCTTTTAAAGGGGAAAACAATAGGTAGTTTTTTAAAAAAAACTGTAGGTTGTTGATTGGTCTAAGATAATACTATAAAAATGTATCCCTGCAAACGGTAAGGAGGTACAATTATAAGGAGAACCAACGGAAACTAAATATGACGTTACATAATGTGCAACCAGCCTTCCAACTTTAATTGTTTGATCATGTCACTATTACTAGAGCCGTAGAGCGGAGTCTTTGGACCCACCCCATCTGATCCCTAAATCTTTGAACCCGTCCCCGTCTGATCCCAAAATATCGATGTTAAAATTTGATACATTGCTCGTTGTTGTTCTGAACGGTAGTTTATTTCCAGAAGGAATCTTGTATGTTATCATACTCAATCGTATCGAACTGCCATCTACGAAACTTAGATAAGTTGCAAAGATGACAACCTCCAACATGCACATATCTCAATGTAGTTGGAGTGCAGCTAGGATCTTGGCTATATCTAACCCACTTTTCCAAATTGCATTTCTTACAATTGTTACGGTATTTTACGTTACACATTAGTTCTCACAACTTTGATAGCAAAATGAAATTGCAAGTGTACTTGTAAGTTCTGTAAAGAAGTGAGTATGAATTGTGACCTATATATCGAATAATTTATGGCAATAATCTTAGCCCAAATACTATATTTTTTTTCAAAGAGGGGATTAAAAACAACTGCCTCTGTATCATGCTGATGCACATAGAGGAAAAAAACCATACCTTACAACTCAACGGAGTTTCACCATGCTAAGACGACAAGGGGACTAAGTGGGCAACTAGGATAAAACATTAAGCTACATATCTTCATCCTGGTTATATTTTTTTCAACTTACCATTGGTTTTTCATGTATCAATTCAAATATTTTGTAATTACCCGAGTTCAAGTTCATTATAATCACATAGTGCATGAGAAAGCTGGGAAGTGGTTCGGTTTTACTGTCCTAAGTTGGAGAGTTACTGAATGGCTCCATTCAATGGTTTTATAGTGTACTCCTTAGGCCCAAAAAAGATGAGGTTCCGAACATTAACATGGCCGTCTGAACATAATGTTTACCATTAGTTTGTAGTCGCTCTATCCTATAGTATAATGTGCATTGATTTTCAAGAAAGTCAAGCTTCAGAAATTTGGACCGAATTTAAGAGGAAATTGTCTATATCTGCAATATCAAATGTATACCATATGAAAATACATTTCATGATGAATCTAATAGTATTGATTTGATATTCTTGATGGTGATAAAAAAATTATATTTTGGTAAAAATTTATGAAGTTTGATTTTTAAAAATCTAATACGCATTATATTTTGGGATGAAAGAAGTATTTGGTATAGCTATAAAACTTGTGTTCAAATAAAAGTTATCTTACAGAAGCATTTTGGGGACAAATTTATACATAATACTTCCATACATTGAATCAAAATAGTATACTCCCTCCGTTCATAAATATAAAATGTTCTAACTTTTTTCTGAATCAGATATATCTAGACATGTTTTAGTATATTTGTTCACTCATTTCAGTCCGTGTGTAGTCTATATTGAAATATTCAAAACATAGTATATTTGTGACAAGAGGAGTAGAGTTTTTTGGGTGGTAATCATTTAAGTTTGGCCAAAAAAAATGTCAAAACACCAAGTTTTTTTCAACAGTAGGGAATGTAGCACTAGTGGGTGTTTCGTTGGGCAGAAACTTTGTTTGAGAGGCTAACATGTGGTGTGAGTGTTGTGCTTTCATCCAAAGTGAAAGAACTACAACGTCAACTCCAAAGAATACAATGTTACACCATGTAAGATGAGATGCTTAATGCTAACAACATCATTACATGTGCACACTTCAGAATTTACCCAGGAAGGCATATTACTTGCCTAGACACACTAAGAGCAAGTACAATAGCATGTTTATAGCCCACTTACATGGTCATTTTGCCTATATGGAGAAGAGAGACATGAAAAAGTGAGGAAAGTGGGATTTCATGCAAGAGCTTAACTATATACGCGCTTCTAGGCAGATACAACAAATATGAAGAAAGCGATAGTGAGAATATGAGAAAGCATACCACTTTTGTAGTCACTTTTTAGCTAACTTTATTGTGTGAGTGGCTATAAATGATGACTATATATGACATGACAATATCATATAGTCAACAGTTGACTGCACTATTAACCATGCTCTAAGGCGTATAGCTTAGCGTCGTGGCGAGACCGGATATGACCAATTTGAGGTCAGGTTTGTAGTTATGTAGGATTAAGCGATGCATAGTGGAACTCCACTCTAATAAGCCGCATACCATTGCGACCAGTTGCGCGGTTGGTGCGGCCTCCATCGTCCCCATAGGACCGAGGTAGTTCGTGGGTCTCGTCGCCGATGCACCTCTGCTTGATCGGATGTAACCTCCCCCGGGTCCTTAGGAGATCCTTGTTGGGGAACGTAGTAATTTCAAAAAAAAAAATCTACGCACACGCAAGATCATGGTGATGCATAGCAACGAGAGGGGAGAGTGTTATCCACATATCCTCGTAGACCGAAAGCGGAAGCGTTAGCACAACGCGGTTGATGTAGTCGTACGTCTTCATGATCCGACCGATCCAAGTACCGAACGCACGGCACCTCCAAGTTCAGCACACGTTCAGCTCGATGACGTTCCGCGAACTCCGATCCAGCAGAGCTTCACGGGAGAGTTCCGTCAACACGACGGCGTGGTGACGGTGATGATGTTGCTACCGACGCAGGGCTTCGTCTAAGCACCGCTTCGATATGACCGAGGTGGAATATGGTGGATGGGGGCACCGCACACGGCTGGGAGAGATCAACTGATCAAATTGTGTGTCTAGAGGTGCCCCCCTGCCCCTGTATATAAAGGAGCAAGGGAGGAGGCCGGCCGACCCTCTATGGGCGCGCCAGGAGGAGGAGTCCTCCTCCTAGTAGGAGTAGGACTCCCCTTTCCTACTCCTACTAGGAGGAGGAAAGGAAGGAGGAGAAGGAGAAGGAAGGAGAAGGAGGAAAAAGAGGAAAGGGGGGCCGACCCCCTAGTCCAATTCGGTTTGGGCTAGGGGGGGCGCGCGCCCTGCCTCCTCTCTTCCACCACTTGGCCCATGAGGCTCATTACTTCTTCCTCGTATTCCCGTAACTCCCTGGTACCCCCGAAAATACCCGAATCACTTGGAACCTTTCCGATGTCCGAATAAAGTCGTCCAATATATCGATCTTTACGCCTCGACCATTTCGAGACTCCTCGTCATGTCCCCGATCTCATCCGGGACTCTGAACTACCTTCGGTACATCAAATCACATAAACTCATAATACAATCATCACCGAAACTTTAAGCGTGCGGACCCTACGGGTTCGAGAACTATGTAGACATGACCGAGATATGTCTCCGGTCAATAACCAATAGCGGAACCTGGATGCTCATATTGGCTCCCAAATATTCTACGAAGATCTTTATCGGTCAGACCGCATAACAACATACGTTGTTCCCTTTGTCATCGATATGTTACTTGCCCGAGACTCGATCGTTGGTATCTCAATACCTAGTTCAATCTCGTTACCGGCAAGTCTCTTTACTCGTTCCGTAATACATCATCCCGCAACTAACTTATTAGTTGCAATGCTTGCAAGGCTTAAGTGATGTGCATTACCGAGAGGGCCCAGAGATACCTCTCCGACAATCGGAGTGAAAAATCCTAATCTCGAAATACGCCAACCCAACAAGTACCTTCGGAGACACCTGTAGAGCACCTTTATAATCACCCAGTTACGTTGTGACGTTTGGTAGCACACAAAGTGTTCCTCCGGTAAACGGGAGTTGCATAATCTCATAGTCATAGGAACATGTATAAGTTATGAAGAAAGCAATAGCAACAAACTAAACGATCAAGTGCTAAGCTAATGGAATGGGTCAAGTCAATCACATCATTCTCCTAATGATGTGATCCCATTAATCAAATGACAACTCATGTCTATGGCTAGAAAACATAACCATCTTCGATTAACGAGCTAGTCAAGTAGAGGCATACTAGTGACACTCTGTTTGTCTATCTATTCACACATGTATTATGTTTCCGGTTAATACAATTCTAGCATGAATAATAAACATTTATCATAATATAAGGAAATAAATAATAACTTTATTATTGCCTCTAGGGCATATTTCCTTCAGTCTCCCACTTGCACTAGAGTCAATAATCTAGATTACACAGTAATGATTCTAACACCCATGGAGCCTTGGTGCTGATCATGTTTTGCTCGTGGAAGAGGCTTAGTCAGTGGGTCTGCAACATTCAGATCCGTATATATCTTGCAAATTTCTATGTCTCCCACTTGGACTAAATCCCGAATGGAATTGAAGCGTCTCTTGATGTGCTTGGTTCTCTTGTGAAATCTGAATTCCTTCGCCAAGGCAATTGCACAAGTATTGTCACAAAAGATTTTTATTGGACCCGATGCACTAGGTATGACACCTAGATCGGATATGAACTCCTTCATCCAGACTCCTTCATTTGTTGCTTCCGAAGCAGCTATGTACTCCGCTTCACATGTAGATCCCGCCACGATGCTTTGTTTAGAACTGCACCAACTGACAGCTCCACCGTTTAATATAAACACGTATCCGGTTTGCGATTTAGAATCGTCCGGACCAGTGTCAAAGCTTGCATCAACGTAACCATTTACGATGAGCTCTTTGTCACCTCCATATATGAGAAACATATCCTTAGTCCTTTTCAGGTACTTCAGGATGTTTTTGACCGCTGTCCAGTGATCCACTCCAGGATTACTTTGGTACCTCCCTGATAGACTTATAGCAAGGCACACATCAGGTCTAGTACACATCATTGCATACATGATAGAGCCTATGGATGAAGCATAGGGAACATCTTTCATTTTCTCTCTATCTTCTGCGGTGGTCGGACATTGAGTCTTACTCAATTTCACACCTTGTAACACAGGCAAGAACCCTTTCTTTGCTTGATCCATTTTGAACTTCTTCAAAACTTTGTCAAGGTATGTGCTTTGTGAAAATCCAATTAAGCGTCTTGATCTATCTCTATAGATCTTAATGCCCAATATGTAAGCAGCTTCACCGAGGTCTTTCATTGAAAAACGCTTATTCAAATATCCTTTTATGCTATCCAGAAATTCTATATCATTTCCAATCAATAATATGCCATCCACATATAATATCAGAAATGCTACAGAGCCCCCACTCACTTTCTTGTAAATACAGGATTCTCTAAAAGTCTGTACAAAACCAAATGCTTTGATCACACTATCAAAGCGTTTATTCCAACTCCGAGAGGCTTGCACCAGTCCATAAATGGATCACTGGAGCTTGCACACTTTGTTAGCTCCCTTTGGATCGATAAAACCTTCTGGTTGCATCATATACAACTCTTCTTCCAGAAATCCATTCAGGAATGCAGTTTTAACATCCATTTGCCAAATTTCATAATCATAAAATGCAGCAATTGCTAACATAATTCGGACAGACTTAAGCATCGCTACGGGTGAGAAGGTCTCATCATAGTCAATCCCTTGAACTTGTCAAAAACCTTTTGCAAAAAGTCGAGCTTTGTAGACAGTAACATTACCGTCAGCGTCAGTCTTCTTCTTGAAGATCCATTTATTCTCAATGGCTCGCCTATCAATGGGCAAGTCAATCAAAGTCCATACTTTGTTCTCATACATGGATCTCATCTCAGATTTCATGGCCTCAAGCGGTGTCGTCTCAACGGATTTAGATGGTGCCCTATTTAACGTGAATGTAGTTGTCTCTAATGTATAACCCCAAAACGATAGTGGTAATCGGTAAGAGACATCATAGATCGCACCATATCTAATAAAGCACGGTTACGACGTTCGGACATACCATTACACTGTGGTGTTCCAGGTGGCGTGAGTAGTAAAACTATTTCACATTGTTTTAACTGAAGGTCAAACTCGTAACTCAAATATTTTACTTCTGCGATCATATCGTAGAAACTTTTATTTTTGTTACGATGATTCTCCACTTCACTCAGAAATTCTTTGAACTTTTCAAATATTTCAGACTTGTGTTTCATCAAGTAGATATACTCATATCTACTCAAATCATCTGCGAAGATCAGAAAGTAATGATACCTGCCGCAAGCCTCAATATTCATCGGACCACATACATCAGTATGTATGATTTCCAACAAATCTGTTGCTCGCTCCATTGTTCCGGAGAACGAAGTCTTAGTCATCTTGCCCATGAGGCATGGTTCGCAAGCATCAAGTGATTCCAAAAGCCCATCAGTATGGATTTTCTTTATGCGCTTTACACCAATATGACCTAAACGGTAGTGCCACAAATAAGTTGCACTATCATTATTAACTTTGCATCTTTTGGCTTCAATATTATGAAAATGTGTATCACCATGATCGAGATCCAACAAACCATTTTCATTGGGTGTATGACCATAGAAGGTTTTATTCATGTAAACATAACAACAATTATTCTCTAACTTACATGAATAACTGTATTGCAATAAACATGATCCAATCATATTTATGCTCAACGCAAACACCAAATAACATTTATTTAGGTTCAACACTAATCCCGAAAGTATAGGAAGTGTGCGATGATGATCATATCAATCTTGGAACCACTTCCAACACATATCGTCACTTCACCCTTAACTAGTCTCTCTTTATTTTGCAACTCCCATTTCGAGTTACTACTCTTAGCAACCGAACCAGTATCAAATACCGAGGGGTTGCTATAAACACTAGTAAAGTACACATCAATAACATGTATATCAAATATAGCTTTGTTCACTTTGCCATCCTTCTTATCCACCAAATACTTGGGGTAGTTCTGCTTCTAGTGACCAGTCCCTTTGAAGTAGAAGCACCTAGTCTCAGGCTTAGGTCCAGACTTGGGTTTCTTCACTTGAGCAGCAACTTGTTTGCCTTTCTTCTTGAAGTTCCCTTCTTCCCTTTGCCCTTTCTCTTGAAACTAGTGGTCTTGTCAACCATCAGCACTTGATGTTTTTCTTGATTTCTACCTTCACCGATTTTTGCATCGCGAAGAGCTTGGGAATTGTTTTCGTTATCCCTTGCATATTATAGTTCATCACTAAGTTCTACTAACTTGGTCATGGTGACTAGAGAATTCTGTCAATCACTATTTTATCTGGAAGATTAACTCCCACTTGATTCAAGCGATTTTAGTACCCAGACAATCTAAACACATGCTCACTGCTTGAGCTATTCTCCTCCGTCTTTTAGCTATAGAACTTGTTGGAGACTTCATATCTCTCAACTTGGGTATTTGCTTGAAATATTAACTTTAACTCCTGGAACATCCATATGATCCATGACGTTCAAAACGTCTTTCAAGTCCCGATTCTAAGCTGTTAAGCATGGTGCACTAAAATATCAAGTAGTCATCATATTGAGCTAGCCAAACGTTCATGACGTCTGCATCTGCTCCTGCAATAGTTCTGTCACCTAGCGGTGCATTAAGGACATAATTCTTCTGTGCAGCAATGAGGATAAACCTCAGATCACGGATCCAATCCGCATCATTGCTACTAACATATTTCAACTTAGTTTTCTCCAGGAACGCATTAAAATTCAACGGAACAATAGCACGGGCCATCTATCTACAATCAAACATAGACAAGCAAGATACTAGCAGGTACTAAGTTCATGATAAATTTAAGTTCAATTAATCATATTACTTAAGAACTCCCACTTAGAAAGACAGCCCTCTAATCTTCTAAGTGATCACGTGATCCAAATCAACTAAACCATAACCGATCATCACGTGAAATGGAGTAGCTTTCAATGGTGAACATCAATATGTTGATCATATCTACTATATGATTCACGCTCGACCTTTCGGTCTCAGTGTTCCGAGGCCATATCTGCATATGCTAGGCTCGTCAAGTTTAACCTGAGTATTCTGTGTGTGCAAAACTGGCTTGCACCCGTTGTAGATGGACGTAGAGCTTATCACACCCGATCATCACGTGGTGTCTGGGCACGACAAACTTTGGCAATGGTGCATACTCAGGGAGAACACTTTTATCTTGAAATTTAGTGAGAGATCATTTTATAATGCTACCGTCAATCAAAGCAAGATAAGATGCATAAAAGATAAACATCACATGCAATCGATATAAGTGATATGATATGGCCATCATCATCTTGTGCTTGTGATCTCCATCTCCGAAGCATCGTCATGATCACCATCGTCACCGGCGCGACACCTTGATCACCATCATAGCATCGTTGTCGTCTCGCCAATCTTATGCTTCCACGACTATCGCTACCGCTTAGTGATAAAGTAAAGCATTACAGCGCAATTGTATTGCACACAATAAAGCGACAACCATATGGCTCCTGCCAGTTGTCGATAACTCGGTTACAAAACATGATCATCTCATACAATAAAATTTAGTATTATGTCTTGACCATATCACATCACAACATGCCCTGCAAAAACAAGTTACACGTCCTCTACTTTGTTGTTGCAAGTTATACGTGGCTGCTACGGGCTTAGCAAGAACTGTTCTTACCTACGCATCAAAACCACAACGATAGTTTGTCAAGTTGGTGCTGTTTTAACCTTCGCAAGGACTGGGCGTAGCCACACTTGGTTCAACTAAAGTTGGAGAAACTGACACCCGCCAGCCACCTGTGTACAAAGCACGTCGGTAGAACCAGTCTCGCATAAGCATACATGTAATGTCGGTCCGGGCCGCTTCATCCAACAATACCGCCGAACCAAAGTATAACATGCTGGTAAGCAGTATGACTTATATCGCCCACAACTCACTTGTGTTCTACTCGTGCACAAGCATCAACGCATAAAACCTAGGCTCAGATGCCACTGTTGGGGAACGTAGTAATTTCAAAATAATTCCTACAAACACGCAAGATCATGGTGATGCATAGCAACGAGAGGGGAGAGTGTTGTTCACGTACCCTCGTAGACCGAAAGCGGAAGTGTTAGCACAACGCGGTTGATGTAGTCATACGTCTTCACGATCAGCCCGATCCAAGTACCGAACGCACGGCACCTCCGAGTTCAGCACACGTTTAGCTCGATGACGTCCCGCGAACTCTGATCTAGCAGAGCTTCACGGGAGAGTTCCGTCAGCACGACGGCGTGGTGACGGTGATGATGTTGCTACCGACGCAGGGCTTCGCCTAAGCACCGCTACGATATGACTGAGGTGGAATATGGTGCAGGGGGCACCGCACATGGCTGGGAGAGATCAACTGATCAACTTGTGTGTCTAGAGGTGCCCCCCTGCCCCTGTATATAAAGGAGCAAGGGGGAGGCTAGCCGGCCCTCTATGGGCGCGCCAGGAGGAGGAGTCCTCCTCCTAGTAGGAGTATGACTCCCCTTTCCTACTCCTACTAGGAGGAGGAAAGGAAGCAGGAGAAGGAGAAGGAAGGAGAAGGAAGGAGAAGGAGGAAAAAGAGGAAAGGGGGGCCGGCCCCCTAGTCCAATTCGGTTTGGGCTAGGGGGGGCGCGCGCCCTGCCTCCTCTCTTCCACCACTTGGCCCATGAGGCTCATTACTTCTTCCTCGTATTCCCGTAACTCCCCGGTACCCCCGAAAATACCCGAATCACTCGGAACCTTTCCGATGTCCGAATATAGTCGTCCAATATATCGATCTTTACGTCTCGACCATTTCGGGACTCCTCGTCATGTCCCCGATCTCATCCGGGACTCCGAACTACCTTAAGTACATCAAATCACATAAACTCATAATACAATCGTCACCGAAACTTTAAGCGTGCGGACCCTACGGGTTCGAGAACTATGTAGACATGACCGAGACATGTCTCCGGTCAATAACCAATAGCGGAACCTGGATGTTTATATTGGCTCCCACATATTCTACGAAGATCTTTATTGGTCAGACCGCATAACAACATACGTTGTTCCCTTTATCATCGATATGTTACTTGCCCGAGATTCGATCGTTGGTATCTCAATACCTAGTTCAATCTCGTTACCGGCAAGTCTCTTTACTCGTTCCATAATACATCATCCACAACTAACTTATTAGTTGCAATGCTTGCAAGGCTTAAGTGATGTGCATTACCGAGAGGGCCCAGAGATACGTCTCCGACAATCGGAGTGACAAATCCTAATCTCGAAATACGCCAACCCAACATGTACCTTCGGAGACACCTATAGAGCACCTTTATAATCACCCAGTTACGTTGTGATGTTTGGTAGCACACAAAATGTTTCTCCGGTAAACGGGAGTTGCATAATCTCATAGTAATAGGAACATGTATAAGTTATGAAGAAAGCAATAGCAACAAACTAAACGATCAAGTGCTAAGCTAATGGAATGGGTCAAGTTAATCACATCATTCTCCTAATGATGTGATCCCGTTAATCAAATGACAACTCATGTCTATGGCTAGGAAACATAACCATCTTCGATTAACGAGCTAGTCAAGTAGAGGCATACTAGTGACACTCTGTTTGTCTATGTATTCACACATGTATTATGTTTCCGGTTAATACAATTCTAGCACGAATAATAAACATTTATCATGATATAAGGAAATAAATAATAACTTTATTATTGCCTCTAGGGCATATTTCCTTCAATCCTGGGATGACGGGGCTAGCCGGTGAGTTGATGTCGACACGACCTACCCCCTTAGAGATGAATGTGAAGGAGCCAAAGGTTAGGCTCTCTCCCGACGGAAGGCCGCCAGAAGCAGAAAAATATTTGATCCAAGATCAGTCTCCAGCCAGCGCCACCCATGCCTGGCGCACTAACTGGTGCAAAATACCGCCAGTTTCCTCGGTATGGGTCCAAGCGCAGCTGGAAGTCCTTGATTGAAGGTCACACCAGGGTTTATCTTGGTTCGGGCCTCTGAAGAGTAATACCCTACATCCTGCTGGTTTTCATTATTCATGATGGAGGGATACCTCATGCGAGGGGTTACAATGGTGTATGAGATTGCTACCGAGAGTTTTCTACCTATGGATAGATGATGAGGAGGACCCTAGGCCTCCATTTATATAGACATGAGAGGTCCAGGGTTTACATGGCGGTACATGCGATCAGGGGCACTTCCGCCTTCTAATCTTGGAGGGCACGAAGGTCGTCATCGCCTTCTAGGGTTTGCTCCTTGGAATGGGCCTAGTGGGCTCCTTATAGTTGATGAGGCCGGGCTCTGTGGTGCTTAGCCACCCCCGATACATAGGACCCCATCAGTTGCCATCACTCAAAAGAGGGATGGTCGCAGAGGATTCTCTAGCGACGGTGGCAGCTAAGCGCCTCCTCCTTGCCTTTGACATGGTCGTGAGGAGGGGAAGTGGTGAGAGAAAATCTGGTGTCGCGCTCGCTCGAGGCACTTACAAGAGCGCAAAAACAGTGAGAGAAAGGAGAAGCAGCCAAAATCGGGCAAAAGTAACCCTCCCCACAGTGTGCCTTTAAATAAGCGAGCGGAGGTGAAACGGTTAGCATTGAAATCTCACCAGTAATGGGATTCAAAACGCAATGTTGTCAAATCATCCACCACACAGAATCAAATCCCGAGTCGTCATAGGAGTAACCGCCCGAACCATGCGCTGTAATTGAGGCAACATCATTACTTCGTGGTTTCACCGCATGCCACGTACAACCGACTACTACTACTACTACGACGACGACTACAGTTCATCATGTGCACGTTTTGCATGGGACCCAAGGTGATCACACCTTGGTACAGTGGCACGTGGCGTAACCCACTCGATGTTCTGCACTCAATGCGCGCAATTGAGGGGACATTATGGTCAAATATTCCGTTTGACGACTGTCATCCTTCGTGTTGCCTATGGTTCGGTTTTGACTAAAGCTTGACCATGTTAGGCGTCACATCATGCAGTGGGCAAACCAAGAGAGGGGTACCAAGTACCTCTCCGAGCAGTTCCAGGTTTGCACTTGGTGCTCTACCAGACACGTTCATACTCAGACATTCATTTTTGTTTAGAAAAAAGAGTCAATGACTACCTCTCACAAGTCATAGCTCACTCGAGACGCCAAGCATATATGGATTCGGCAACCCCTGTGACACTAGCTAGTTGGCCCCCTAACCAAATGCCCAAGTTGGATGGCTGAGTTTTGAAGATGAGGATCGACACAAACTGGCAATGACCCACTAGGATAAGACCAGGTGTTCTTCAACATCACTCGGGATCCATGATATGCTCTTTGACGAGCCACAAGCCAGGCTCCCCGCTAAGCATGTAGGGTATTAATGAGTCTGGTACTTAAAATTGCTTTTAGGTAACCTTTTCGATACGCTTCGAGCAAGGCCTCGACTCAGTCGGCTAGATGACTATCACAGCCAGTTCCCACCAAAAACTTTCCTCATCCAAGGAGTCGGCGCGATCCCAGAGACCTTGAAGGACTCGGGGGGTTACTGGCGGTGGGATCCCCCGGGGTAGGCCCACGATCAGGATTCGACCCAGTAGGCTCAAATGGGCTGAGTTTTTGCAAGGAGATTCACTCGGCTGGCTCGATATCGATCAACCCAGTTGACATAACAACCAAATCCCAATCGTCAGAGAAGCCGACGTCCATCAGACTGACTCAAATGTGGTCACTCAAGACACCCACTGTATGTAAAGAATCTAGGTACGTCGCATGGTGTAGGTTTGATAGATTGTCTACACAAAAATCTCAAACCATGACTATTGCCGCAAAAAACCCACGACATTGATGACGTGGACAATTTTACCTATCAGCTACAACGACATGAACCTTTGAATGATACTCCTATAGGTCTGTCCCCTAATTTCTCCCACCTACCACCTTAATTATCTTCCACAGCTTGATCCCGTTCCTTCCTCTCATCCCCATATATCCGTTGCCGATGAATCTCCTGTAAACCCGCACTACCACAGTGCGACTGCCAAGAGCCCACGACTGGCACCACCCACCTTTTCATCGTCTCTCCTATCCCGAGCACTTCGCCCTTTGTAGCAGCAAGACACCATCAGAAAGGCAAGTTGGTGAAGCTTGCACAGATACAGTGTCCGTGCGGACATAGGAAACAGGAGATGGTCTTGCACGCCATTCTCCCCAAGGTAGCCGTCCACTGGCTCATCAACTTGTACCGCGCGGCCAGGAAGCTCCGCAGCAATGCCTTCCAGTACTGCCGTAACTCCACCACCACCACCAAGCCGTCCACCGAAGCCATCTCCAGCTCCGAGCGCACCATGCCGTCCGCTGCTGATAGGACGGTGGTGTGCGACTTCCACGGCGGGCTCCTGAGGTCCACCGGCATCTTCCCCTACTTCATGCTCGTCGCCTTCGAGGGCGGCAGCCCGCTCCGGGCGCTGGTGCTGCTCGGCTTCTCCCCCCTTGTATGGATACTCGGCGAGCGCTCCGACGCCGGCGTCCGGATCATGACGTTCGTCACCTTCGTCGGGCTCAGGCCACGGGACGCGGACCTTGTGGCCCGCGCCGTCCTGCCAAAGTTCTACATGGAGAGGCTCCACGCACAGGTGTACGACCACCTGTGGCTGCCGGCGAAGAGGAAGGTGGCGCTGACGAGCACGCCGAGGGTAATGGCGGAGTGCTTCCTCAAAGAGTACATGGCCGCCAACGTGGTTGTCGGGTGCGAGCTTCAGATGGTTGAGGTAGGGCGCGTGTTGTATTTCACCGGGCTGCTGTGCGGGTCAGGATCAGGCCCGGGCCTGGGGCAGAAGGCGCTGAGGGAGGCGTTCGAAGCAGACGGCAACATGGCCGACGTTGCCGTCGTCGGGAGCTCCAACCCACTCGACCACCTCTCTGCCCCCTACTGCAAGGTGCATTCGTTCGCGCTTTTTCTCCTTATTACTTCTCTGGGTGTTTGGTTTAGAAGTCCTAAGACTTTTTCTAGTCCCAGGGACTAATCAAAAAAAACTCTTTAGTAGAGTCTTTTTCTAGTTCCTGTAGAAAAAGTCCCTCCCGTTTGGTTTCTAAAGACTTTTTAGGGACTTTTTCTAATCTCTGGGACTAAAAAGTCCCTGAACCAAACACCCCCATAGTACTATACGTACGATTGTCTTTAGTTCATCACTGTACCCACGTAGTCCCAAGTCCCAACGTTCCCAAGTGGTGACTTCTTTTGCATTGTCTTGCGTGCTTAAATTCAGCGTGGTGCCCTACAGTTTCGTTCTGTTAATTTTTATGAAAAATGTTAGAACATCTTATATTTATAAACGGAGTGACTAGTACTTACCCAAGCACAGGGCACAATTACTCGTCCAAACGTACTCTCACATCCTCCTTTTCAAAAGAATATGTACGTGTAAATGACATCCGATAAAATGCATCACCAAGTCATTTTGCCCTTACAATTATTATGCCAGCACCTGAAACATCATGTACAGATGAGCGGAGAGAGGTAAGCCTTTTGCACCAACGGATTTCTCGACGAGCACTGCTATGCACACTACACTTTGCCAACGATTTGTGCACGACAATCAATTGCTTCCGTCCATGCATGGCAACAGACGTCCATCGTGCGGCGGTCGTGCACACCATTCATCATCTGCACATCAGTTCCGTTTGTGGACGCTTCCAAGGAATAATGGGGAGAGAGACTCTTTTGAGCGCAAGGAGATAAGTCACATATGTACCTTTTTTTAATCACTTTCAGCTATCGCGTTCCCAACCGTCTCCATTAATAATATTTAGAGAGAAAAAAGACGTGACCGTACTACGCGGACAGGACTCCCTGTCTTGTACGTGTGGCAGCATGATAAGTGTGGGGTCGGGAAGAAAAATAGGGGAAGGGATGTACCACTCCTACTTGAGCAATAACACACCGACGGGCCGACACTAGGCAACTCAAATTTACTTTTAGATTTTGGCTACACGCTTTTTTGGTACTCTGGAGGCGGAATGGATACACCTTTTCTTTTACTGGACAGAAGAAATGGATAAACTTGGCGAGACACTGGGAGTGTCCGATCTCAGATCCAATCTCTGGTGTGGTCGGTACATGGGAATCTTTAGTATGTTTGGTGACAGTTAAAACCTTGTTCTTCCTCCCAAGGCACCTCCCGCAAGTGCCTATACAGCGGCAAACATCGGCACGACAGAACGAGGCATTAACTTGGAATTGCATTGAAGCTTTGCATCTCATCCCCCCAAAAAAAAAAGCTTTGCGTCTGTATTGAAGTGGCAGCATAGTGGGGAGTTACAGGAGCGAGGAGAATGGATTTTGCGCGCTCCTGGCAGAACAAATTTTTTTTTGAAAAGGAGGTTAAGACCTTCAATCGGGCTTCTGCATCAATCATACGGTCATCTTTATTTATTATTCAACATGAGTCTAATAAGAACATATATCAAGCCACCCGAAGCCATCACTCACACCTACAAAACTTGATAATGTGGAGTGCTCTCACTCTTTATATCTAAAATCGGTGTCGTCGCCAGTCCATCCGCATAACATATCGGAACCCACAACCAGGGCAGCGGATCTAAAAGCGTACACCATATGCACACGTTTTAGGCGCTGCCATCATCATCGAACCGCCGATCCATCTTCGGAAGAGAGATCTGCATCATCCTTGCTAGTCCATTCATCCGTCAAAGCCATCGCTTAGTTAACAAATTTTGAAAACTCGGTTGAAAGCTTTGGAAAAAAACAAAAAACCGGTATGTTGATATGAGGGTGCGTCATGTGCCAGTAACTTATTGTGAAATAGTCATTTATTCGCAAGGTATGCAAAAAAACGTTGGTGAGCTAGAATAGCCATGTTTCTGATAGAAGTGTCTGCATTTGTTATTTTTCTCACAACTTACAAACATGGTAGAAAGCATGGAACCCCGTCTAAAATCAACCGGTGAATATCGAATCAAAGTGAGAAGCGCCTGTTTCAAAAATTAAGTTGATGAAGAGAAAAGGCTATTTTATACTATGTGTTTTGGTTGGTGATGGCAATGCTATCAATTGAGCTTTTGTCGATCGAGGGCAGACATGATTTTCTTGTTTTGCTTTAGATAAATGCCACCGCAATTCTATCGATTTAGAGAATTGTCACTGCATCTTCCCTCTTTTGAAAAATGCCACTACAACTTTGCATCGCCCTTATAGATGCCATTATGTAAAATTTCTGACTGAAATAACCCTGTCTTCCTCCTTGTCCTCTACTTCCTTCATCCACTCCTCTCTCTCTCTCTCTCTC
>NC_041384.1:438114817-438187068 GCF_002162155.2 Triticum dicoccoides
GGTGCTGCCATGGCTGCCTTGTTGCATTGGATTTGTTGGCCCGCCTGACGGTAGCACGCCACGCAGCTGCACCCCACAACTCGCACCCATCTACACCCCTGCATCGGCCACCATGCTCTGCGATCGTCGTTCAACCTTTGCTTGCCAACAGCTGGAAGAGAGACACATGGGGGAGAGAAAGAGCAGCAATACACCACCACATATAGGAGCCCAAAGAACTCATCGGAGATGCCACCATTCCTGTTGTTACTGCATGCGATGCCGCATTGTATTTTTCTGCTGATGTGTGCTAGGTGCACAATTGATGTTGTGTGGCTACTGATTTGGCGGGGAGCAGGGCTAGCTGCTGCGATCTGACATGTCTTTTGATCTTCTCCCAAATCATTGAATCCGATGGATTATGCCTCTCCGAGTGATGTGGTTACTTGAACAACTGCAGCAGCGCTGCTGCGGGGAGCCAAAGAGATGGTAGGATGGCGATGCAAGACGCGCTACTGGCGGGAGACAGGTGGGCCACAGGAAGGACACGCTGGAAGGAGATGCCTGAGGGAGGACACGGGAGGGAGGTGCCGGACGGAGATCGAGGGAGGGAGTCATCGAAGAGGCCTCGCCATGAGTTGTAGTTGCTGCTTTTGGAAAGATAGGAGGATGTGGGCTATTGCTGCTTCGGGTGAGAGGGGTATGGATGAAGGAAGAAGAAGACAAGGAGGAAGATAGGGGTATCTTAGTCAGAAATTTTACATAATGGCATCTATAAGGACGAAGCAAAGTTGCAGTGGCATTTTTCGACAGAGGGAAGTTGCAGTGACATTTCTATGAATCGATAGAATTGCAATTGCATTTGTCTAATTAACCCTTTGCTTTAATGAGGGTCCGGACCCCTAAGGTGTTTTACCAACCAAGGCCAAAGAGAGATAATGGAGAGTTGTCTGAAATGAGCATAGATTGCAAACTTGACTAATGCAAATGAAATTATGCCATTTACATATGAGATTAATTTTGATAAATTTGGATGGGTGGAAAACATATTTTTTAGAAAAGGAGCAACCAAGCCCGCCAGAGCTCTAGTGAGCACTTTAAAAAAAATCCATGACATACATCTCAAGATATTCTGAAAACATTTTCCATGTACATATAGATGTATTCGACATATTCGTATAATTTATTAGGAAATACAATCATGTGAGCTACACAATAAAAGGAAGAACTCATGGATTTATAATAGTAGTGTGTGTGTGTGTGTGTGTGTGTGTGATGTGTGTAATATTTGCCATATTAAAAGCTAGGTGTTTTTTCTGTACATATGTATAATAACATATATTATATTTGATAGATAAATTAAACCTCGCTATTGAATTCATGCTCCAGCCCACTCGGTTCTTGAACTTAAGACCTCTTAGTTCGGTTACCATATTGAAATCATGCTTCAGTCAACTATTCCAATAGTCCGAACTGATGGAGAGAGACGGGCAATATATTTCAACATCGTATCAGAGCCATACATACACATAAAAAATGGAATTATTACTATTATCTTCTACTTTTTAGAAAATCCGGGTGACTTGAGTTCGAGATCCAGAAGAGATTTTCTACTTGACATCTCACACACTGTGGATGTGGATGAACTAAGGGTCTAGGAGCGAGAACTTTATTTCACCTTCACGAAGCCGCCACCTCCTCGCCGTACTAAGCAAGACACATAAACCCTAAACAAACTAGAAACACCTAGACACAAAAGCAATAGCCTTCCTGTCGGCAAGGGCCAGGATCCACCACGCGTCCCTCAGCCTCAGGTCACAGAAACGAGACAGATCGGCGGTGGCTCCAATAGGAGGTTGTGGAAACCTCACACGTGGAAGTCGCGCTTGCAACTATGGGAAGTTGTTTTAGTTCCCCTTTATCTGCCCCTTTTGCATTGTTTCTTTTTTGCCAAAACAAACAGACAAATGGTGGTTCATGGTTTGTTTTGTCTTGTAGTTGTGGCCCAGTCTTGCTCCTTACCATCCAGCCACGGACTGTGCAATCTATGTGTACATTGCGTTTGGCTAAGCTGGTCATCATAGAAATACCTAATTATTGTCTAACAAAATAGAAATAGTAACCGTACTTTATTGCGGGAATTGGTTAGAATTATTTAATGATTTTTATATGAAGCATTCGTATTATGCTATTAATATAATAATTAAAACCAAAATGCATATAATTTGTTGTATTTCATCTCTCCGTATATATTTAAAGAAAATGTAGAGTTCAGTCATCCACTAAAATCTCCTCCAACTTAATCTATGTTCCTCTCTCTCTCTCTATTAATTTTATCCTTAGCAAAAAAACTCGATTTTTTTGACAAATAAATTTTGTTTTCTTTAGTAAGCAAATAAATGCTTACCAAACAAGTATTTACATAATAAAATCATTTACACAATTTAACTAATATGGTCAACACACGCACGATTATGTACTTATTTTATAGTATTAGAACAGTATTGAATATAAGAATATAAGTAGCATGTGCAGTGCATGTTAATGTAGTTTTTTTTCATGCAAGGTGACATGTTAAGTTCGTATAATTGTTTGTTGAGAGGATCAAAAGTAGTATGATTCAAATATTTAGGTACAATGTATTCTACAAAAAATTGAATACCTTTCAAGCTTTTTCTAAACCATGCATCAAATAAAAAAGGCTAACATATGGGACTAGGAGAAGCATGCACACCTATATCCTTGGCAATTTAGTTAGTTTGGAAAACCTACTAGATGATTGTCGTCACTAAGACTAATCACTAATAGAATTTTAAATCACTAGAGGATAATACATGCTTTGTTACGCCATTATTTAGTTTTGGTATTAATTATTTTCCTCCCAAATGTTATTATGGAAATTCATATTTATGAATATATTTTGAAATTCAAGAACATAGTTTAAATTCTTAAGCATTTTGGTAAATTAAAAAAGTTTTCTGCAAAATTGTGAACATTTGTTCATATGTGTGATCTTCTTTAGATTTATAGATATTATTAAAATCCTTGAATATGCGTGATCTTCTTTAGATTTACAGATATTATTAAAATCCTTGAACATTTTGTAAATTTCGTGATCATTTTTTAAAATCCTGAACAATTATGAAACTCGTGAACACAATTCATAATCCACAGGTATTTTTTCATATTCGTGCATAAATTGTGATGTAATAAATGTTTTTTAAATTCATGAATATTTTTAAAAATTGTCAACTTTTTTTTGAAAAGTGTTTTTGAGGGAGCGGAGGTGTGGTCACGGGGGAGAGGCCATTGACGCGGGAGATGTTTTCCATGGAACTGTATAGGGTGTGTGACGTACATGGTGAAGGACCAGATGCAAACCCCCCCCCCCTCCCCCGATACGCGTCCAGTTTGCGGGATTTCAGATAACTGAATACGTCCACGGACCAATATGGTATCAAGTTGGATGGCTTGCAGTATCTAGACAATTCGGTCCGGACGTTTTGAGGGTCCAAGTTGGATGCCCTCATGTCCTTTCACTAAAACACAGTTGTTTCTCTCTTCCATGCCCCTTGATGAAAATACTTTCCATGAAAAGGCATGCCCTTTAATAATGTCTGTTCATCCAAAAACATATTTGAAAATTAAGGAAAACAAGCATAATTACTATTAAGTTAACATGTTAGAAATCTCATATTGTAACTAACATAAATGTGACCACTGAAATTGCCTTAACGAGCCTAGAGAATTAATGTATCAAAATGTTAACATCTCAACTTGCTTTTACATTTCAAAACATTTTGAATTTTATAATACAACATCTGCAAACAAATGTAAAACGTTTTAGATCACTCTAAACTTGACTGACGGTACCCAGTAAATCTAGGCGTGTAAATGGATGGGTCACACAGCTAGTGCTAAGTTACTAATAGAAGACTTAGGGAGTGTTTGGAATCTCTCCCGTCAGCTAACTCCGCTCCGCGCGAGAAGCGCGGTCTGAGCCGCTCCCAGCAATAGTGCTGGTGCTCCTTCCACTCCGGGAGCTGCTGTGGCGGAGCGGAGTGTATCCGAACATGGCTTTAATAGACAACTGCGGTGACTGATCCACTGGTTCTTCGCTTTGTTGGCTGTAGCTTCTATGTTTATCCTGTACGACGATGGATCAATTGATTTTCAACCGACTAGTAATACCCAATGAAAAGGAAAAGCCAGATTGTTAAATCTCAGCCGATGAGACTTAACGATGCTATATTCATGACACATCTTATACGAAGATTCGTGTAAAATTTTCTTTTATTTTTTATTTATTTTTTTATATGTTTTGTCACTTGATGAAATCTCAGTCGATTGAAGTCTAACCATACCTAGAAAGAAATTTATCCTTTGATGTTCATTTTCTTCGGAAGACAATTTTTTCCCACGGTTACTGAGTCTTGATCGGTGGCCTGGTTTAACGCAGGAGCTTTACGTGGTCAGCTGGGAGAGTGGCGAGACTGCCCGTCTGCCGCGAGAGAGGTACCCGAAGCCGCTCATCTTCCACGACGGACGCCTCGCATTTCTGCCCACCGCCCCCGCCATGCTCGCCTTCTTCCTGTTTTTGCCGCTCGGTTTTATACTCTCCGTCATCCGCATCTCCATTGGCATCGTCCTGCCATACAACATCAGCTTTGCAGCCAGCGCGCTCGCTGGGGTCTGCTTCCGCACCTCCGGCCGCCGCGTCCCGGAGGCCGGCGCCAAGCGCAGGGGCGTCCTGTTCGTGTGCACGCACCGGACGCTGGTGGACCCGATCATGCTAACCGCCGCGCTGCAGAAGCCGGTGCCAGCCGTGACGTACAGCCTCAGCCGGCTCTCCGAGATCATCGCGCCCATCAAGACGGTGCGGCTGACGCGCGACCGCGACCACGACGCCGCCATGATGTCGCGGCTGCTGGAGCAGGGAGACCTCGCGGTCTGCCCCGAGGGCACCACCTGCCGCGAGCCCTACCTGCTGCGGTTCAGCCCGCTGTTCGCCGAGCTGGCCGACGACATGGAGCCCGTGGCGCTGGACGCGCAGGTGACGTCGCTGTATGGCACCACGGCCAGCGGCCACAAGTGGCTCGACCCCGTGGCGTTCTTCGCCAACCCTGTGCCCGCGTACCGGGTGGAGTTCCTCGGCGCCGTGCCACGGGATCAGACGCGCGCAGGCGGGAGGACCAGCGCCGAGGTAGCCAACTGGGTCCAGCGCCGGCTCGGCGAGGCGCTTGGGTTCGAATGCACCGGGCTCAGTCGCCGTGACAAGTACATCATGCTCGCCGGGAACGACGGCGTGGTCCGCAAGTAGAAGACTCGCGCAGCAGCTGAGCGTGTTCTCTAAATACAACCGTCCTGCAAATCAAAATTCGCCAAATATTAGTCACTCCTATCCGGAAGTAACGTAATCTGTTCGGGGAGTAGTGGATCTATTGAGTTTTCTCTTACTCGTGTGTTGACAAAAACTGGTTTGCTGCCAGAGTCGATAAATAAACGACTGTACTGAAATCTAATCAAACAACGACCTCTTGTTTTTTTCTTTTTTCTTTTGAAGCTACGACGTCTTGTTGTTAAGGGCATTTCTAACTCCCTAAAAGTTGGGATGATCGGGCAGAATAAAATTAGTGAAGTAAATTTTTACTCCATTAATGTTGACTGCACCCAGTCAATCCTATTTAAAACAATACAGTGGCTGGCCAACTCGTTTGGAGAATGCTCCCTCCATCAGTTTTTTTGCTGGCCGTTCGATGAGGGTTGACCAAGTCTTTTTTCGCGTTTTGCCCGTCCGATCGTTGCTAGAATTCATTCCTGTGGATTTTACCGAGCGGTGGATCATGGCTAGGGATGACGTGTGGGCCTGGCGCTGTATCCACTTGGATCGAAACGGCTGGGTGCTGCTTCGTCCGGTGCGCGGGCGCGAGGCAGCCGCTCGTGCCGCGCCGCGTGCGCTATGTATTCTTCTGTTACCCTCTCGCTGGCTGGTGCTCCGGCTGCAAGTGGGCCTCGCTGACGCATGGCCCCGCGCGTCAGCTTCCTGGTGTCTTTTTCCCGTGTGCGCGTTGCTCGTTTCACCTGCTGACCTCATGATTCGGCCGGCCCGGCGCATGGAGAGTGGGCGAGCGGAGTGGGCGAGCGGTCTCGTCTCGCTCGTCTCGTCGAACGGCAACGCCATGCCGCGTCGTTTCCGGGTTGTACTGCCGCTTTTTTATCCCCAGGTCATCGATCACCATCTTCTGCGCCGTCGTTGGTCGCTGCTGCTTGGGTCCCGCGTTCGCTGGTCCCGCGCGTCACTGGGCTTGAGTGCTTGCGTGCGTTTGCTTTGACCCGTCGCCGATCTGTGCGCGGCTGGGCGGGATAGGTGGTGGCTCTGCTCGGGTTGGTGGTTCGGCTGGATTCGCTCGGGCGTTCGTGTGCTCTGCCGCGTGCTGCTGACTGTGGGACAGGCGATGGGACGGGGCCACTGGTCCGTTGCTCGTTGGTTTATTACTATACGTATACTTGCGCGTGGCCTCGCTGGTGGCCTGTTACTGTTCCCTTCGCATGGGCGGGGCCGATGGACGTGCGTGCGGTGCAACGTGGGTACGCGTGACGCCCGGCGTGACCGGCGTGTGCGTCGGCGGTGCGCATTCTGGCAGGTGGCCTCTGTGGGGTCGTTGCAGCCTATGATAGTGGGCTCTGGAACCCCTGGGCCCGACAGGTAGGCCGCGTGTCGATGCATGTGTGGTGGGTTCCCATGCGCCTCTGTGAGGATTGCCCCTGCCATCGCGGTGGCCGGGGGAGCTTTTCTCTTCGGCTTTCCCCTCTCCTCCTTCTATCCCTCATTTCCTCCACGCCGCTTCGTTCGCTCGCTTTCGTCCACGCTTCCACGCTGCCGCGTCCTCTCCTGTTCGCCTGCCTTCATCCAGTTCGGCCAGCTTACGTTGCGGTTCTCACCATGGCCGCGCGTTCCTCCATGGGTGGTGTTGGTTGAGGTTCATCTTCTTATCCTTTCCATGTTCGTTTCTGCCGTTCCTTCTCCTATTTACCGACCTCCTTTGCTTGTCTTTGCTCCATTGGTGCGTAGTTTGCTGCCGATTTTCCCGTTGGCTCTTGTGTGGGAGCGTGCGCCATTACGTTCTTGTTGTCCAGGTTAGTGCTTATCTCTTTTGCCTCTGTGTGGACATATGCCTTTGAGGTGTTTGTTGAAATGGTTGGGTGCTTCTCGATAGGATGGTTGCCTGCTACCGTGTGCTCTGCTTTGCCATTTTCGTGTTCTGTGATGTGTGCATGTGCATGCTTCATGCTGTTCGTCGGTGGCTAATATGAGTATAGTTTGTGTTTTAGGTTGTTTTCAGGTTGGTCGGTTGTTCGTCCATGTTCGCTTGCTGGCTGCTCTTCCATTTGTGCTTCGTCATTCCGGTAATGTGCTTCTCTTTTGCATGTTTGTCTCTATTTCTGGATTGTCGAGAGATGCATTGCTTAGTGATAGCCCGAAACATTAGGTCCGAGAAGATGTCGTGCTTAGTCCGTTTTGTTTGGCTGCTACCTCTGCAGTGGCCCTGAATGTTTATACTTCTTGTGTTTGTTACTTTGCTTGAAAAAATGCGGTGGTTGAGGTTGATTGATGGTCCTTCGCTTCCTGCATGTCTACAGTTTGATTGCTCAGTGATTAAAAGCTGCTATGGATGTAGTGGATGGTGTTTTGTCATGCTAAGTGATGTTGTTTCCTTTGGTTAAAAGAAGAATTGTTCTGGTGCCATCGTGTGGCTCTGCACTTGTTTAGTACCTTTGATGGAATATACATGTTCTCTGTGACTTGCTGTGTTCTAATGGTTCTGTCTGCATTTATTTTGTAGGTTGGAAAAGCTGATCTGTTTCTGAATCTGTGACCTGCTGCTGCTCCTCAAGGTTTGCTCTCCTTTTCCATTGCATGTTCGTTACCTGCGGGTTCAGATGTATTTACTTGTCTATGCATGTTATCATGGTTGTTGATGTACTGATAGTCTCGCTATTCCGGATCTGCTCCAGGGGCCGTGTTATTTTTTAGTTTTTTTTATAATTTCGTTGCATGTGAGCAGGATGTGTGCTCTTATTTCAACTGTTATACTCATTTTGGAAGCCGTGGTGGCTCCGTGTTCTTTGCCAGCGCTTTTGTATCTGTGTGAGGTCACGGGGGATGGGTCCGTTCTTGCTGGGGTAGTACTGGAGCTTCCAGGGGATAGTTCTGCTCCGGTTCCGCGACGAGAATTTTTTTGGAGCTCGGCCTGGTGTGGTTTTGTCCATGCTTATGAATAGGCTGCCCTCCAGGCCATAAGTTTTTTTGCAGCTGTATGGGTTTGTGGTTCGAGACTATAATTATGACTGTATGATGGCCTATAAGAGCTCCCTTCGTTCTTCCATAACGGTTGCAGTCTCTGCCATTCGGCGTGTTGGTCACTTGGAGAGAGAGCTATTGCGCTTGCACCGTACATCTGCGGAGAAGGAGATAAATCCAGATGTTGGCCCTGTCCTGGTCCAGTTTGACTGGGGTCTACTCTGCTCTCAAATGCTTTCCTCTCTTCAATCTCTTTAGCTATCTTTTTTGGGCTACTTATTTGGGCCTACGTGCCTGCTTTGTACTGAATTGGTTCATTCCTCTGATGCAATAAAGTCCTTGGGATTTCTATATGGCTCTTACAGTGTCTTCTTTCTGCGTTTTGCAAAACTGAAAAGAATAGTCTTCTTCTTCGGATTCAATGCTCTTCCCACGTGCCCAAATAATAAATATGTTACTTGTTTATTGATTCTTCCTCGGCTGGGTCTATGGTCTTTGGACCGCCCCCTTCTCTTATAGAGAAAAAACTAGCACGGGCTTTAGAGGACCCTGTTCCTTTTGGGCTTCTGGTTCTTTATGGGCTTTTGGGAAGGTATTTCTTGGGCCACGAACTTTAGAGAATCTTGTTCGTTTGGGCTTATAGTTTCCCATGGGCTCTTGGAAAGGTGTTTCGTGGACTTGCTCTCTCTCTCTCTCTCTCTCTCTCTCTCTCTCTCTTGTCTTTTTCCCACTCGGATTTGTTTGATGGCCTTTTCCTTCTGCCTATGTATTTTAAAAAGGCTTACAGTTTACTTTTGGGATGCCTCTCCCTTTCATTTAAAAAAATAGTTCCATGCCCTTTATAGAGCCTTGTCTTTTGAATTCTATTCTTGGGTCTAGGTGTATGCCTTTTTGTTGTTTAATGTGCCTGATTAGATTGCCTTTCTTTATGTTACGTTCATGTTGCAGTGTGTTATGGTTGTTCTATTCTTCATGTCGTTCCTGTGAGTCATGCCTCAACGCCGTTCTGTTCATCGTAAGGCCAGTTCAAGCACCAGTCAACCACCTCCACGCCGTGTTGTTCGACGAAGGCTGTCTTTCTGTGACTCGTCGTTGCCCTACATATCCTCAGGCCTACCTAAAAGAGAATGCACGGGGTTCCCTTTTAAAATAGGTCCTTTTCCTTTATGGGTGTGCCTCCTGCACTCTCTCGATTCCTCTTCGTACCTGTGACACGCCCTTTGTTTTTTCAGATGATGGTTTCTTCCCCATTCTTAGTCTAGAAATTATGTCCCATAATAGAAAGAGATGCAGGGTGGCTGTTGATAGATTTAGGGGAAAGGGGCCTGCCATTGGATCACCCTTAAGTGCTGACTGGGTTGGATTCACGACTGAGGAGTCTGAGATGCTGAAAGGTATGCTGAGTGCCGATATGCCTAGAAACTATTGTATGATGCATTGTTGATTTACCATTGTTACTAAGTCAAGATAAATTTGCAGATGGGTACCGAAAGAGATCTTTCTACGGTGGCCCAGACTACAAATGTACCAACTGTGGTGCAGTGTTCTGGTTCGAGGAGAGGGTGAGATCGGAATCCGCTATTACACTAAGGCGGGTGGTTTACAACAAATGTTGCAAGGGTGGTAAGGTGTATATTACACCTTTTAACAAGCCACCCTTGTTTCTCTCTGAGTTGCTGAGATACAATGGTCCCTCACATAGCAGAGAGTTTATAAAAAAATTCGTTAGTACAATTACCTCTTTGCATTTACTTCCATGGGAACTACTATTGACCGTTCTGTAAATGATGGTAATGGTCCAAATATATACAAAATAAACGGGCAGGTTTGTCATCGAATGGGATCTCTTATGCCTAAGCAAGGAAATACCCCTAAGTATGCCGAACTCTATGTATATGATACCTAGAATGAGGTGCAAAACATGATTCGGGCTTTAGAAAAGGGTGAAAAGAGTGATGGTGGTTTAGATGAATCTATTGTTGAAGGCTTGATGCATATGCTTGATACACACAATTCTTATGTCAAAACGTTTAGATCAGCTAGAGAAATACTAGCAGTCAATAAGCATGCTGAGATAGCCATTCGTTTAGTTGCCACTGGAGAATCTGATGGCCCACAGTTTATCCTTCCTACAACTGATGAGCTAGCATCTTTAATGTTTGGTGAGTTCACGGTCGAGGCTTCTTGTTGTGACATAATAATACAAGGTAGAGATGACAATCTGCAGCAAATATCTTCTTTGCAAACTTCATATATGCCTTTGCAGTATCCCCTTCTCTTCCCCTATGCAGAATGTGGGTTTCAGCTCGGGCTTAAATATATTGGTTCAGACCCTTTAGATACTAGCAAAATAACCAGGCTCACTATGCAGGACTATTATTCCTATTGTCTCCACTATAGACCAGAGCAGCATAATCCATACCTTTGTTGTGGTTTGCTTTCCTCACAGGCCATTGTAGATGCACGCGCTTGCATAGACGAGTGGAGGGTCCTAATTTTTGAAAAACTTTGTTTGAAAGCATCAAAAACAAGCATGGTATTGAGATTGATGAGATCATGGAATATAGACAATGTCGTTACATATGTGATAAAGATGGTTGCTGGAGGATATATGGCTTTGATATACACAGTAAGATGCCTTCTGTTGAAAGATTGCCTGTTCATTTATTAAATAAACACATGGTGTGTTTCAATGTTAAAGCAAACCTGAAGTCAGTTGCTGACGATGCATGGCTACAGAGAAGAATGTTAACCGAGTAGTTTGTAGCTAATAGATGCCATGCAAATGCTAGGTCTCTTACTTATTGTGACTTCCCAACCAAATGGACTTGCCTAGAAAGCAAAAAACAATGGATTCCTAAGACCTCGAGCTATAGGATTGGTAGAATTTATTCTGTTCACCATACAACTGGAGAACTTTTCTATCTTAGAATGCTCCTAATGGTTGTCAAAGGTGCCATGTCTTATACGGATGTTAGAACTTATAATGGGATTGTGTATGAGGCCTTTAAGGAGGCATGTGCTGCTAGGGGCTTGCTTGGAGATGATCTTGAATGGTATAGTGTGTTTGATGAGGCTTTGACCTGGGGTATGGGAGATCAGGTGCGCATGCTTTTTGTTACAATACTTGTTCATTGTGGTGTTAATGATGAAAATGCTTTCTTCGAAAAATATTGGTCACACTTAGCTGAGGATATTAAGTACAATATCAAGCGCTCTTTTCGTGATGATAATCATGTTGTACCTCCTGATGAGCTGAGAGACATCTTGCTTGATAGGTTGACAATTCTATTTAGTAAAAATGGTTCTAATATTCTAGACCACAAGCTGCCATTAAAGACTACATATGATGATAACTCTGATGACAATGACATGATAACTGATGAACTGTCTGCTGATCCTAAAAGTGAACTACTAAAGGCAGAAACCATGTACAACCAATTAAATCCATATCAACTCCTAGCTTATAAGAATATTATCGACAGAGTTGTGTCTGGAAAACCTGGCTTTTTCTTTGTTTCTAGATATGGTGGAACTGGGAAAACTTTTCTCTAGGGTTCCATAATTGCTTATCTTAGAGGTAAAGAAAGGATTGTTCTCACAGTTGCATCTTCTGGGGTTGCAGCACTTCTTTTGCCCGGAGGTAGGACTGCTCATTCTAGGTTTAAAATACCAATCAGTCTAGATGACAATGGAACATGTGATATAGAAAGATCTAGCAAAGTAGCAGAGATGATCGAATCAGCCTCCCTAATAATATGGGATGAGGCTTTAATGACGCATCATAGATGTTTTGAGGCTTTGGATCGTAGCTTACGTGATATTCTGTCTGCCGACGATCCTTCTATAGCTGACATGCCTTTTGGTGGTAAGGTTATGGTTCTGGGTGGCGATTTGAGACAGATTTTACCAGCCATTGAGGGCGGGACTCGCTCACAGGTTATAAATGCTGCTATAACAAATTCACCTCTATGGCGTTTTATAGAAGTTCTACATCTTAATGTAAACATGCGTTTGGCTATGCAAACAACAGACCCTGTTTTACAAGCTGCGATAGCTTCTTTGGCTGGTTGGATCTTGAGTATTGGTGATGGTATAGCGCCTTGAGTTACTAGACAAGGGGAGTGTGAGCCAAGTTAGGTAACAATTCCTGATGATATTTGATCCATTCTGAGGATAATAGAATAGGCGCTATTGTTAATGCTGTATACACAAACTTTGCTAAAAATTGTTCTAATTGAAAGTACATGTGCCAAAGGGCTATCTTAACAACAACAAATGATCTAGCTCAAGAAGTTAATGACCATGTGCTAGCCTTAATGCCTTCTGCTGGGAGGGAGTACGTAAGCTATGATTCTATAGGAAATGCTGCTGACTCAATGCGTAATATGGATGTGTTTTATCCTATCGAGTACCTCAATACAATTAAAATTAACAATTTCCCATAGCACAAGTTGCTATTGAAAAAAGGCGTGCCGATTATGCTCCTTAGACATTTAAGTCAGGCAACTGGTCTTTGTAATGGTACTCGTCTTGTTGTCTCTAAACTTGGTGAGAAAGTCATTGAGGCTATTATCATGACTGGTTCTAATATTGGGGATGTTGTGTACATTCCAAGGATTTGCCTCACTACCAAGGATCCTAAATGGCCATTTACTTTACATCGTCGCCAGTTTCCAGTCAGGGTTTGTTATGCCATGACTGTCAATAAGAGCCAGGGATAGACTCTCCCAGTTGTTGGGTTATACCTGAAAAGCCCTGTTTTCACTCATGGCAAGCTTTACGTGGCGGTTTCACATGTGACTTCTATATGATCGAAAGTATGTCTAGAGGGGGGGTGATTAGACTACTTGACCAAATAAAAATCTATCCTTTTCCCAATTTTAGTCTTTGGCAGATTTTAGCTATCTTAGCACAAGTCAAGCAATCTTAACACGATTCAAGCAAGCATGCAAAGAGTCTATGAGCAGCGGAAAATAAAGCATGCAACTTGCAAGAATATAAAGGGAAGGGTTTGGAGAATTCAAACGCAATTGGAGACACGGATGTTTTTGTCGCGGTTCCGATAGGTGGTGCTATCGTACATCCACGTTGATGGAGACTTCAACCCACGAAGGGTAACGGTTGCGCGAGTCCATGGAGGGCTCCACCCACAAAGGGTCCACGAAGAAGCAACCTTGTCTATCCCATCATGGCCATCGCCCATGAAGGACTTGCCTCACTAGTGGTAGATCTTCACGAAGTAGGCGATCTCCTTGCCCTTACAAACTCCTTGGTTCAACTCCACAATCTTTGTCGGAGGCTCCCAAGTGACACCTAGCCAATCTAGGAGACACCACTCTCCAAGAAGTAACAAATGGTGTGTTGATGATGAACTCCTTGCTCTTGTGCTTCAAATGATAGTCTCCCCAACACTCAACTCTCTCTCACAGGATATGGATTTGGTGGAAAGAAGATTTGAGTGGAAAGCAACTTGGGGAAGGCTAGAGATCAAGATTCATATGGTGGGAATGGAATATCTTGGCCTCAACACATGAGTAGGTGGTTCTTTCTCAGAAAATGTGCATTGGAAGTGTAGGTATGTTCTGATGGCTCTCTCCACAAATGAAGAGTGGGTGGAGGGGTATATATAGCCTCCACACAAAAACTAACCGTTACAAACAATTTTCCAATCTCGGTGAGACCGAATGGAGAAACTTGGTCAGACTGATTCAGCAAACCTAGTGACCGTTAGGATTTTCGGTGGTACTGAGATGCAACTCGGTAGGACCGATATGGTTAGGGTTAGGGCATAACATAATCTCGGTGTGACCGATTACACAAACTCGGTGGGACCGATTTTGGTAATAAGCCAACCAGAGAGTTGGTCAGGTAAACTCGATGGTACCGATCGCTCATTTCGGTGGGACCGAAATGTTACAAAAGAGAAACAGAGAGTTTACATTGCAATCTCGGTGGGACCGATCGCTCATCTCGGTACAACTGAAACGTTACGAAGGGGAACAGAGAGATTACAACCCCATCTCGGTGTGACCGAGATCCCTATTGGTGAGACCGATTTGCCTAGGGTTTGTGGCAGTGGCTATGACATTTGAACTCGGTGGCGCCGGATAGAAAGAATCGGTGGGGCCGAGTTTGACTTTTGATTTAGGTCATATGTGGATGTGGGAAGGTAGTTGAGGGTTTTGGAGCATATCACTAAGCACAATGAAGCAAGAACCTCATTAAACAACACCTCATCCCTCCTTGATAGTATTGGCTTTTCCTATAGACTCAATGTGATCTTGGATCACTAAAATATAAAATGTAGAGTCTTGAGCATTGAGCTTGAGCCAATCTTTTTGTCCTTAATATTTTGAGGGATCCACTTTCTTCATCCATGCCATGCCATTCATTGAGCTTTTCCTGAAATATTAATCTTGGAATAGCATTAGCTCAATGAGATATATGTTGTTAGGAATTACCAAAACCACCTAGGGATGGTTGCACTTTCAATCTCCCCATTTTTGGTAATTGATGACGACATATAGATCAAAGCTTCGACAAATGATAATAAGAGTGAAAAACATTGTCGCTTTGAGAAGTATGTGAAAAGCAAGAGCTCCCCCTAAATTTGTGCATAGTTTATGATTTGCTTTGGACTGCAAATGCACAGAGAATTAGGCTCATGGGTTACTCTTCCATGTCACATACATCTTGGTGGAGCGCTCAAAATGATAATAATTAAATACATGCACTCATCACCAAGCAAAGTGAATGATCATATAGGGATAAAATGATAATGTCATCCAACAAGCATTAAGGTAGCATATGATCAAACACATGATCATCCAAGTATCACATAGACAAAAGGTATCTCAAACAAGCAAAGCAAATAAAGTTCAACCACCAAAGCAAGAGAGAATAAAAAGCAACGCTCTCTCTCGAAGCCTATGATCTATACATTTTTCTCCCACTTTGGCAACAAGTTACCAAAAAGTTTCTAGAAAATGCATAGCAGTAAAACGTCTCTCAGGCTTGGTATTTAGGTGGTGGTGTTCGGATAACTCCAAGAACGAAGGCTTCAGTCAAAGTAGATGGAGCTGATGGAGTAGGTGCTGGAGCTGGTGGCACTGAAGTTGTAGCTGGTGCAGATGAAGTGGCTCTGGTGTCTGGAACAGGCACTACAGCAGACCTCTGAGCTCTAGGTACTCTGGCAAATGCATCAGTGGTTGTCTTGCCCTTCCTCTCCTGCATATCATCCTGAAGTTGCTCCACAACAGACTGGATCTCAGTTACCTTCACATCCAAGTCATAGAACTTTTGCTCCACGATCCTCTCCAAGCTCTCCTGGTTTTGAATCAGGGTGGACAGTCCCTTCTCAATCCTCAGAGTAGAGGCAATCAAGTAGCCAAGATGATCTTGCTTGCTCTTCAGAAGATACTGAGATGCTTCTTCAGTAGTTGGCATCCTAGCAGCCTTTTCAGCCTTTGCCTTCTCCTTCTTGGCTTGTGCGTGCACAGAAGATGGTTCATTTTCATCCATCACCACTTGGTTGTCCTCAAAGTCTGGATAGATAGGCATGTGCTCCTTGTCCAGTAGATATGTGCCAGTGCCCATCTTGGAGTTGATCAGCTCCTTGATCTGTGGGGCATACCCACAACTCCTTTTCTGATCTGCAGTTGTCCTCTTGATAGTTTCAACTATAAGGCTCATGACTTTGAACATCTGTGGGACATCAAAGATATGAAGCAAGTTTATTGCATGGCCTATGATCATCTTGTGATCACCTGACTTTGGCAAGAGAGTGTGCCTGAGGATCCAGTTGATAGTAGGCAAGCCTGACAGAAGGTAATGTACAGATCCAAACTTATGTGTCTCAAGAGCAGCATCTGGGATCTCCTTGTACATGTGTGCCATGGAGTTGCGATCCTTCTTCTTGTTGGCACAGACATCCAAGTCATCTTCACTCTCTTTCGGATCATTGATCAACTTTGCCCATTCAGCAACCGTGGACTGGTACCTAGTATCTTCAGACATCCAGACAATCCTTCCATCTGGGTAGAAGTGAGCTGTGGAGTAGAACTGCATGATAAGCTCATCATTCCATTTTGTGAGCTTCTGAGCCACAAAATCATCGACTCCACACGCCTTGAAATTGTCATACACACCTGGATAATGTTCATCATTCTCCTTGATGTACTCCCAGTCGACCCATCTCATGTCACACACTATGGGCTTCTTGTCAAGCAAGACTGTCTCATAGAAGTCCTGATGTTCCTTTGTATGGAACATGTAGTCCACAACAGTCCTTCTCCTGGTGGCATATGGATCAGACTCTCTCCATAGCCTTAGACCTGAGTCCTTCCTTATCATCATCTTCTTCTTCCATTTCAGCTTCAGGCACTAGGGCCTTGTTCTTCTCCTCAGCAGGGATGTTCCTGGTGCTCCTCTTTGGTTTTGGCTTTGGAGCTGGAGCTGCAGCCTTTGGAGCAGTCTTAGGCTTAGATGGAATAGCCCCTGCCCTGATGGCATCACCCATAAGCTTCTGAGCTTTGGGTGCTGGTGCAGCATCTTCTTCCTCTTCCTCTTCAGAATCTCTCATGATTGAGGATCTCCCAAGCACTCTGGCAGTGGTCTTCTTGACCCTCTCTTTCCTCTTCTTCTCTGCCACAACCTGCTCTTTGGGTGCAGATCCCAAAGTCTCTTGAGTAGATGCTCTGACCTTAGACATTGGAATTCTCTTGGTAGAAACCTTTTGCATCATGCCTGGCTTGGTGGCAGCAGTTGTGCCATATTCCTTCTTCAGGACTTTTCTCTTTGAGGTGGTTTCTTCTTCCTCAGCCACATAGTCCTCATCCTCTGACTCTGAAGTTCTTTTCTTGCTGGACCTGGTGGCAGCTTTGGGTAAGTTGCTTGGGGTGCTCCTGCTGCCATCATCTGAGCTGCTAGAGGGACTAGTGCCCTCACTCAAGTGAACCTGCTCCTCTGACTTGTTCTGGCTGTAACTCTGATCAGACATATTGCAAACACTGACAGGAGACCCTGTGAATAGATATAGATGAGATAGAGTGGATAAGCATCATAAAATGCAGAGGTTTTTGCAAAAGAATGAGCCAAAAACTTAATTTTAGTTTTCCACAGAAAGCATTTTAGATCAACCGATCTGTAGACTCGGTGATACCGAAGCAGCTGTTGAAACCTAACTAGTGAACTCGGTCAGACCGAGTCACAGTTTGGTGGCACCGAGACTGCTAGGGTTACACAAAGTCCTGAACTCGGTCACACCGATTTGCAATTCTCGGTCAGACCGAGAATCACATGTGCAATGGCCTGAGCCGAATCAGTGGTACCGAGTTCCACAACTCGGTGGGTCCGAGATGGTTTCGGCGGAAACCTAACCTTGAATTTTCAACTCACGACTAAAATACAGAGTGTTTTGACTGGATAAGAATGATCTCAATCGTGGCAAGATACATGGCGAACACAATGTGCTAGGAATCAGATAGGGATAGCACAGTGATCGAGTTCATACCCTAGTTCAGCGATGAACTCGCTACGGCGGCAACGGCGGGGATGATTCCCATTGATGGCGGTGGAGACCAGCGACAGGAGGCGGCTGGCGACGAGGAGGACAATCCGGAGACCCTGGAGGCAGAGCGGGCTAAGCGTGGGTCGAGGAGGTTCGGAAAGTTTTCCAAAATTTGACCCGTGGATATATATAGCCCGACCCTGTCGGTGTGACCGAGTGGAACAACTCGGTGGCACCGAGATTCATAACTACAAGCAGTTACTGAAACTCGGTGTGACCGAAAAGTTCGAATCGGTTGCACCGAGGTTGAAAACCTAGATCGACTTAGTGATCTCGGTATGACCGAAATGGGTGAATCGGTCAGACCGAAACACACAAAGAAGTTTTGGAAGTTTAAGTCTATGAAGAATCGGGGACTCCGAGTGCTCGTCACACAGAGTGGTTCGAATCTGACTTGATCAAATTTTGTGATGCAGCATGAATAGAGTTTGAGACAAGAAAAGCATAGATAGCTAGAGAAGGTTCTTAGGCATTCTTGTCCATCCACTTGGCCAAAAGAAAAGGAAACCAAAGAATCAAAACAACAAGTGGATGTCCTCGAATGAGTAAATTATGCAACCAACATGCTCACACAATAAAATGGCAAATGAAATATGTGGCAAAGCATGCACAAACAATTCTAGCATCTATCAAGCAATTGGCGATGACTAGGTCATCTATATATGAGTATATTTACTTAGGAGTCAAATGAGAACATTTGATCATAGGTCATACTCATCTTTTAAGCACAAGTGGGGTTACCACTTTTACATAAAGCGTTGTTGTGTTCACACCATTAGAGTTGCTTTAACTCAATTGTTAGAGTAAAGCTCCCCCTAGATGTGAGATCCCCCCCTGAGAGGGATGAACTAACCTTCGGTTTTGTCGATGATGACTTCATATAGGTGTTAAAGATGTGGATGCTCTATGTTGATGTAGATCATTTGGAGCTATCCTTTGGAGTGAGTTGCACTTCCAATACCTACGCGGGTTAGTCCCACAAGGAACAAACAAGGGTATCCATAGAGTGATGCACACAAGATGATGTCTATGAAAGCTTTAGGTTACCATGTCCCTTGTCCTACCAACAAGAGGGTTTGTGACTCCTTGAACTAGTGCAAGATGTGGAAGTTGATTGCACTTGTTCTTGCCAAAATGATAAGAGTGAAGTATATTGGTGGAGTCACCCTCAAGAACTCTATAGTTATTCTTCTTCGGGATCCACACCATCTTGATGGGAATCCTCGGAGTTGTAGTGGTACTTGATGAAGTGGAACTTGATGTAGTCTTGGGAACCCACTTGACCAAGGCCTTAGGAGCTTCTTCAAATGCATCAATTTCCTCTTGAAGCTTGTCCTTGCCTTTTTGCTTGTGGTCTTGTGGTGGAAGATCATCTTGAGCTTGTGTCCCTTTGGATGAAGTAGGATCATACTTCTCTTGTTGAGGAACAAACTTCGTCTTGGGGTATTGATCTTCTTCCCACTCAACTCCATTGGCATTGAACTTTCGTTCAAAACCAATACCTTGATTCTTCCGGTGCCTTCCTTGCTTGCGTACAATTTCCTCGAATTGCTTACTCCCGGCAAGGCTCTTGTAAACACCTTTCTCTATAATTCCCTTCAATAAGCTATTTTCTTGATCAAGTGTAACTTGGCTAAGAGAATCATTAGTGGAATCAAGAGAACTACTAGAAGCAACAACATTGGTTTTAGCATGATTATTGTTACTACTAGAGGAAGAATCTTTCTTGTTCTTGTTACTAGACTTGACTTGAGGCATGTAAGTGGATAAGAGTAAACGCTTGGCAATGTAAGAAGAACTTTTCTTGCGAAGATCATCATTGATTGCCTTTAAGAACTCATGCTCTTGCTCAAGGTTGAGCTTTTCGAAACGTAATTTCTCATGAGTCCTTAAAAGTTCTCGATGATCTCCTAAGATAGTTTCATGAGCTAACTTAAGAGTGTTTAGTTCTTTAGTTAGAGACTCAATCTTCTCCTTATCATTGTCATTTGTTTCATCATAGTATTCATCACTATTGTTGTCAACAAGTAACTCATCATCACCTAACAAGTCATCTTCATCACTATTGAAATCAACATACTCGGGGTGTGATACCTTTGGCCATGAAGCATCTTCCAATTCCTTCATTTGGTGAATCAAATATGTCGTAGGAGTTGGTTGACACAAGTGATAGTCCGGCAACACCTTCATCTTGAGTATATTCGGAGTCAGAGTGATAGCTTCTCTCGGAGTCATTGTCGAAGTCGGAGCCGGATACCCATTCACCAACATGAGCTTGATGTCTTCGTTTTGTGTAGCTCCTTGATGACTTGTCCTTCCTTTTCCCAATCCTTGCTTCTTCGAGGATGTCTTCGTTCATATCGATCATCCCTACTCCTTCTCTCCCTTGATGGTGATTCTTCTCTTCTACTTCTTCTTTTGGGAGAATCTTCTCTTCTCTTGTGGGGAGCTGTACACTCATTGGACTAGTGTCCGGGTCTTCCACAATTGTAGCAGTTTCACTCTCGACTAGAAGATCTTTTGTCATTGTAGGACCTTGACTTGGAACTTCTCTCCTTGCTTCTACTTTTGTAGAACTTGTTGAGGTTCTTCACCATTAGGCTCAATTCTTCATTGAAGGTTTGTCTCTCACTTGATGATGTGGGAGCTTCACATGATGCTTTTTAAGCACCACTTGACTTGTTATGGAGCTCCTCCTTATCCTTGAGTGACATCTCATGAGCAACAATTCTTCCAATGACTTCCATTGGCTTGAGATCTTTGTAATTTGGCATCATTTGGATCAATGTGCATACAGTATCGTGTATTTTCCATCCAAGGCTCTTAGGATCTTCTTGATGATGAATTTGTTGGTCATCTCTTCACTCCCTAAGCCGGCAATATCATTTGTGATAAGAGCAAGCCTAGAGTACATTTCAGCGACACCTTCACCATCCTTCATTTTGAACTTGTCAAGTTGACTTTGAAGCACATCCAACTTGGATTCCTTGACGGAGTCGGTACCTTCATGCATGTCAATCAAAGTATCCCAAATTTCCTTTGCATTCTCAAGACGGCTGATTTTGTTGAATTCTTCAGGGCACAATCCATTGAAGAGGATATCACAAGTTTGAGCATTGTACTGTAGCATCTTCAACTCATCCGCGGTAGCTTCACGATTCAGTTCTCTCCCATCAAAGAATTCACCTTGCAAGCCAACACACACAATAGCCCAAATGGCGGGGTTATGTCCAAGAATATGAATTTTCATCTTATGCTTCCAACTAGCAAAATTAGTACCATCAAAGTAAGGACCTCTACGGTGATAATTTCCCTCGCTAGACGCCATACTCTCCTAGGTTGTGAAACCAAGGCTATGACCACCAAAAGCTATGGAAATCAAAGCAAATAGAGACCAAGGCTCTGATACCACTTGTAGGATCGAAAGTATGTCAAGAGGGGGGTGATTAGACTACTTGACCAAATAAAAATCTATCATTTTCCCAATTTTAGTCTTTGGCAGATTTTAGCTATCTCAGCAAAAGTCAAGCAATCTTAACACGATTCAAGCAAGCATGCAAAGAGTCTATGAGCAGCGGAAAATAAAGCATGCAACTTGCAAGAATGTAAAGGGAAGGGTTTGGAGAATTCAAACGCAATGGGAGACACAGATGTTTTTGTCGCGGTTCCGATAGGTGGTGCTATCGTACATCCACGTTGATGGAGACTTCAACCCACGAAGGGTAACGGTTGCACGAGTCCACGGAGGGCTCCACCCATGAAGGGTGCACGAAGAAGCAACCTTGCCTATCCCATCATGGCCATCGCCCACAAAGGACTTGCCTCACTAGTGGTAGATCTTCATGAAGTAGGCGATCTCCTTGCCCTTACAAACTCCTTGGTTCAACTCCACAATCTTTGTCGGAGGCTCCCAAGTGACACCTAGCCAATCTAGGAGACACCACTCTCCAAGAAGTAACAAATGGTGTGTTGATGATGAACTCCTTGCTCTTGTGCTTCAAATGATAGTCTCCCCAACACTCAGCTCTCTCTCACAGGATATGGATTTGGTGGAAAGAAGATTTGAGTGGAAAGCAACTTGGGGAAGGCTAGAGATCAAGATTCATATGGTGGGAATGGAATATCTTGGCCTCAACACATGAGTAGGTGGTTCTTTCTCAGAAAATGTGCATTGGAAGTGTAGGTATGTTCTGATGGCTCTCTCCACAAATGAAGAGTGGGTGGAGGGGTATATATAGCCTCCACACAAAAACTAACCGTTACACACAATTTACCAATCTCGGTGAGACCGAATGGAGAAACTCGGTCAGACTGATTCAACAAACCTAGGACTGAGATGCAACTCGGTAGGACCGATATGAGTAGGGTTAGGGCATAACGTAATCTCGGTGTGACCGATTACACAAACTCGGTGGGACCGATTTTGGTAATAAGCTAACCAGAGAGTTGGTCGGGTAAACTCGGTGGGACCGATCGCTCATTTTGGTGGGACCGAAATGTTACAAAAGAGAAACAGAGAGTTCACATTGCAATCTCAGTGAGACCGATCGCTCATATCGGTACGACCAAAACATTATGAAGGGAAACAGAGAGATTATAACCCCATCTCGGTGTGACCGAGATCCCTATCAGTGAGACCGATTTTCCTAGGGTTTGTGGCAGTGGCTATGACATTTGAACTCGGTGGCGCCGGATAGAAAGAATCGGGCAGGCCGAGTTTGACTTTTGGTTTAGGTCATATGTGGATGTGGGAAGGTAGTTGAGGATTTTGGAGCATATCACTAAGCACTATGAAGCAAGAACCTCATTAAACAACACCTCATCCCTCCTTGATAGTATTGGCTTTTCCTATAGACTCAATGTGATCTTGGATCACTAAAATATAAAATGTAGAGTCTTGAGCTTTGAGCTTGAGAAAATCTTTTTGTCCTTAATATTTTGAGGGATCCACTTTCTTCATCCATGCCATGCCATTCATTGAGCTTTTCCTGAAATATTAATCTTGGAATAGCATTAGCTCAATGAGCTATATGTTGTTAGGAATTACCAAAACCACCTAGGGATAGTTGCACTTTCAACTTCCAAGAAATACTTGAAAATACTTATCGAGAACGAAGATGGCACACTTGGATCTCAGACTAGAAACATAGTTTTCTCTGAGATCTTTGAGTCTTTCGAATAGTACTTACGTCACGCTTTATTTTGCGAGCTGCTTTTGGTCTCACTACTACTTGCTGCCTCTTAGTCTCCATTATTGTATGCTTCCTAATTTGGTGAAGTATTTTGATTGTCTGCTCCCTTTTCAATAAGATTTGAGGCTGTAAATGTTGTTTTATCTGTTGCTGCTCATTACCTAAGATAGCATCTAATGTTCTTTTCTGTGCATCTATGTACGTGTTAAAGGTATTTTGGTAGTCCACTTAGTATGTCTGTTCACTTGACTTCAATTAGGTATGCTATCATATTGCAAAACCTAATATGATGCTTCTTTGTGTGTTTTTACCTTCCTAATAAAAAGTGTCTTTGTATTTCCAGATGGCGCATCAGATGCTCTCTGAGATACACAACCATAGTAGGAAGTGGGTTGTCTCTGTCCTTGTCTCGCGCCTATGGTTTTATCGTGGGGGGACTGACAATGGGCCTATCCAGCACATGGACTTAGTTGTTCTTGATAGCCAAGTTTTTCTTTACATAGCTAGCTCAACACCAACTGTCCATATTTAGCCTAGGATACCTTTCTGATTGTTGTTTTTGTTGGCTGGGCAACCATATGTATGTGTAAATACCTCCTCAGCGAGCAGAACAACTGAAGTATGAGGTGCAGGAAGGAAAGGTCTACATGATGAGCAGCTTCAACTGCGTTGAAGCAAAGACAACTTACAGACCTGTTGAGAGTCGCTTCATGATTCAGTTCACCAGGTTTAGCAATGTTGTTTTACGCCCGGGCTTGGAAGCAGATTACCCGTTCTGCACCTACAATTTGATCCCATTTCAGGACATCCCCAGGCCATGTGGGCCACCGCCTCGTTTCCTTGGTAAGTTGTGTCACTGCACACCTAAGTACATTAAAAACTACTTGTCAAATATCTGGAGTCTGATGCTCTTGCAAATTCTATGGTTTTGAAGATGTCATTGGAAGAATAACTGATGTTTCTGATGTGGTCACTATCCAATCAGTGAATCAGCCAGAGCCATCAAACACAAGGACAATAATCCTCACTGACTTACAGTAAGTGTCGTTTGCTTATTATTATGCATGCACCATTCTAGGCCGCCTACTCATTCATTTGTTTACTGATTTTTTCGTCATATGAAACCTATAGGGGAAAGGAGCTAAGGCTGGTCCTCTGGGGTGATCGAGCGATTGAATTTGAAGAAGAAGCAGTGCGGGCAAGAGACGAAAAGGAAGCTATGATTGCAATTTTCGTAGGAACACTACCTAAAATAAATCAAGGTAGTCAACCTATTGCATCTTATACATCTATGCATTCTATATTGTACAACCTTTTCATCCTATGTTCAGTGCAGCCTCTTACCTCTCTATATTGTTCAATAACTATGTAGGTGTTCAAGGACTTAGTGGTAGTTCTGCTTGCCGTTGGTACATTGACGAGGATCTCCCAGTGATAAATGACTTCCACAATAGGTGATTTCTATATGCCTTCTAATTGGCTTCTCTTTCTTTAACCATGAATATGAAGACAGTGTTGTTTTCTTTGTCACGCTGCTAACTATCTCCCCTGTTGCGTATTAAAATAGGTTGGGGACTTATTTCAAACCCATTAATAACGATGCTGCTTTGACCGAGGGTGCATTTACTACCCGTATCTACGTTGATCCAGTTGAAAAGACCGTGTCAGAGCTCCTCTGCCTGAACCCTTACGAAAACGAGGTATCCTCACTGTCTTTTCCTCTATATGTTGTTCCCACTTTTCCTGGTCATGTGCTCAACTGCAAGTTATGTTACTTCGACAGGAAAAACGGTTCATATGTACCGTTACTATCTAGAGGCTCAATCCTGATCAGCGCTGGTGGTTCTTCTCTTGCTCCTCCTGCAACAAGACCTCTACAATAGTTGCATCGAACTACCGATGCGCCAATCCTAACTGCTCATCCATAGCAGCACAGGAGACGTATGTGCCTTCCTAGACCTTTGTCTGCTGTTTCTTTTGTTTTGTGTTGTTTGTTTCCTCAGGCTTCCTGCCTGATTTATTTAGACATGCCTCTTCTATGTTTTATTAGTCCTTTACTACAATCCTCATTCTATTCGTCCCATGTGCAGGTACTATATTTTGGTATTTGCGAGTGATGACGTGGGTGAGGCTGAGTTCACCATGTTTGATAAAGTTGGAAAAGCAGCTGTTGGAAAACCACTCCTCAATTTACTGAAGTTTAGAAACTCAGGACTTCCAACCATACACGAGATAGCTCGTGTACCGATGGTTGATAGGATTGCTCCACCAGAGGTTACCCAGATTATTGGGCAGAAGTATAAACTTCTTGTGTCCATTGCAAGGAGAAGCTTTGCAACCACAAGCACACAGTTATCATTCCAAGTTGTGAAAATTATGGAAACCTACAAGCCTGAGTTAAGCTCATCTGCCTTTCACTGTGTCCCTGGATCATCTGGAGCATCATCCTCTACTTCCCTCACTAACAGTCCAGTACCTTCTGAGATGTTTACATCCAGTACCCCAAGCATCAAGCAAGCCCAGCCTGGCAGCTCCTCAAGGAGCCCTGCTATAACTTTTCCATCACCTACAGGCGTGGTGTGTTGTTTTCTTAGTCTACCATCTCTTGCTCGATTTATTCAATCAAGATGCCCGAAAACTAATTCAGTTTCTTCTCATTTCCTTTTTTACACTCAGGCGCCGCAGACACCAACTTCAAAGCTCAGTGTTGGTCTCCTTTCATCTGCATCTCCAGGGTATGCCTCTTTGGAAAGGACTACTGCAGTTTTTTCTAATGCTTGCTTGCTCTTATGATCGTATTTTATTTTCTAGAAAATCACCATGCCCACCTAGCAAGACCAGGCGTGCTTTATTTATCGGCAATGACAAGAAGCTCCCTCTGGCAGAGGATCCTCCAAAGAAGTTTGATGAAATAGCCGCGGTAAATATTTCTCTGCTCCGCCTGAGATACCTGTGAACACACATATGCTAACTAACGCATAATACTATAAATGCACGCATGTACGTTTAGTAAATGAGCAGCATGGTCACGCGTCGATACACAGGTGTCAAGGCAAAATCTTACTATTATATAGCCTAATAACCATCCAATATCAATATGCTATGTCTCTCTATTATCAAGCTTATGTATATGCTGGGCGCTCCAGGAGAATGATGATGAAAAAGTTGAAGATCCTTCTGGTGCTGCTAATGCAAAAGATGATAAGATCCCACTTCAGAAAAACAAGAAGTACTGCTTCTTACATTCCACTAATATAGTTGGTTTCCAAACCTGTGTATAGCATTCCGCTTATTTATTTTTGACTAACACACCTTGAAATAAAGGAACCCCGTTGCTGGAAAAGGATCTGGAGCAAGGAAGAAAACAAAGAAGCAGTGACTCCTTTGCCCTGCCTATGCAACCTTAAAATATCTATAGGTACACCAAAATTTCCCCATATACTACTATTCTTGGACTTATTTTGCCGTTCTCATACTTGGAACTCGTTTCTGAAACTTTGCATTCTACTGTAGGTTATCTATCCTATGTACATTAGCTTCTCCTCAGCAAGATCGAAGGAGAAAGATGGCGGTTTATGCATCTAGCTTTGCTCTTGACAACGCTCCATCACAATGCTCTTTGACTAGCTACAAGCAGAGCCTGTTGCCGTGTATGCTTCTTTCATAGACCTTGGTGTGGTTGTATGCTTCTTACGAAGCATGTCTAAAACTCCTCTATTTATATGTCTGTGTGCTAAAAAGTCTTTGGCTGCTCAAGTAGCAGTGTCAAAGCACAACAAAACAAAAAACTCCTCTATATAATCAAGTGAACTCTAGCCTATTATCTGTGTGTTGTTCGATTATGATTTGCCTTTTTATGCGTGATATGCTGCCCCATGGTCTACAGATGATTTCTTCTTCTCATAGATAATTTTGTCTCCCCTCTGTTTTAGACTCTTGCCATCTCCTTTTTTCATAGCCTTTAAGGCTCTGGCCCATTCCTGTTTTTGCTTCGGCCCAGTAGGCCCGTTCGTGGCCGTGCCTCATATCCAGACAGGTTGTGTGGCTGAGGACTGGCCTATGTGCTGTCCCCCATAACCTGCACGCTCTCTTGCTCCACCCCACCAATCCTGTCGTCACCCTCTCCGTGCATCCATTTCTAGGGTTTCTTCCTTACATCTTGGTGCCCTGGGCTTATGGCGTCTTCTTCAACCGATGAAGCTGCATACTAAACCGTTGTTTCAGTTCAAGGTAGATTCCATTCTTTCCCTGTTCCTCTAAGCTGAGCCGATGCCCCTGTATTCTTAGACCCAGTCGTCCTTTCTCAGCGCCTAAGTTGGCGGATAGCCTAAACTATTTTATAATCTTGCTAGGTATTTCGCCCTCGTCTGTCTCTTCCAGAAGAAATATTACAAGAGCTTTTCTTTCTTATGGTGAAAGGAAATGCCCAGAGATTCGGACACACTACCATTTCCAAATCATTTTCTCTCCTGATAGTAGAACTGCACGAAGGCACTTTGATAATGCATTGGCTACAGCTTTTTAGCTTGAATGCGATGAAATTTTTACTATTGATACTCCTGATGAGGAATTCTTAATTAGCATCCCAAACAAGCAACAGAACAGACAAGCAGTCGAGTTCCTTTAGTCCGAACAGATGCTTAACCTGGGTAATATATACTTTATGACTTTTTGTGCAGATGAAAACTCAACATTTTGTGGCACACCAAGCTATGATTTCAATGGTAACCATGCCGGATCCCAGGTTTTAGTTGAAATAACAGACCTCCCGCTGCACCTTTGGACATTCAAGATAGTGGATTTTGTGCTGCATCCATATTGTGTCGTCTTTGAGCTTTACCCTGACACAATCACCTACAACGATCTTCTCGCGTTTCGGTGCATCTGTTGGACAGACACGCCAGAAAATGTGCCATTGCGGATGAATATCAAGATCAGACGTAGGTTTAGGGATCGAGAAACACAGCAGCAGGGATCCACCTGGACATGTTCACTGTGCTTATTAGTGTGCTTAAGAACCCTTTCAGGAAGATAATGAGGCCCATTGAGCCATTACCACCTGTGCCAGATGCTCGGGACATCACCATCGATGCTGCTGCCCCACACTGTTTTCTTCAAGACACGGAAGTCGACCCTGATAGATTCCAGGAGCTATCGCATTCTATAATCCTTAAACGAGAATATGGTGTTGAACCCATATACATAGAGGAAATATTTTCTACGGTCATTCGGTATATACCAGCGTCAAGATACGTCATGGTGAAGCCGATTAGCTTTGATGTTTTCCTTGTATACTATCAAGGGAATGTTCAGTATGCTACATTTGCAGCATTCAGATCAACTGTTCTAGCAAGGGGACACATTGAGCTAGGTGGCCACATCTTCAAGGATATTCCTTGGTGTTCTTCTTATGGTGGCCAGCAAATTTCTCTTACCCAATTTATTCATGTGAGTATAAGTGAACTTCCAGTTGGAATCCTCCGACACGAGATAGCAAGCCAACTGTTGAGCCCGTTTGTTTTGGTTGAAGGGAATGATTTTCCTAGACATGGCTTCATAAATACACATAGATATGGCTGTTTCGGCTGAGTTGGCAGTGTGATTGATATCCCAGACTATATTACCATCTACAGAACGCCACGTGGATGCGAATCAGACTATATGCATACAAGACATCATTACATGCCGTTGTACACGTGACAGGCAAAGATAACGGTTCGATCTCCAACTATGCTGGAAAACAAAGGTATACTATATGTGTGAGTCAGTTTATGTACACATACTGACAAGGTCCTATGATATAACAGTTAACTTGTTTCTTCATTTCCCACAGGGATATTGCTGTGATGAAGCGTACACAAGTTGATGTATTCTGCTCTCTGAGCAAACTGCTATACATCAAATAGGGGAGAAGATCGAAAACTTCAACTACCTATTACAGATGTCTTATTAGCAAACAACCTTACTATGCTACCAGTGTCTTTTTATTTTCAAACTGTAGCGCCAGTTTAAGACCTGTATTACCTGCTTCTCTTTTCTATTACCTGCGATCAACAATTACCGTGGCCCTCTATGTACCTTTCTATTTGCATTTTTCCTTTCCAACTACTATGGAGGCCCTTGGGAGTTGTGGTGTATGGGCCCAGAGACAATAGGCCAGCCAAAAGGTATTAGCAAGCAACCTTACTATGCTACCAGTGTGTTTTTATTTTCAAACTGTAACGCCAGTTTAAGACCTGTATTACCTGCGATCAACAATTACCGTGGCCCTCTGTGTACCTTTCTATTTGCATTTTTCCTTTCCAACTACTATGGAGGCCCTTGGGAGTTGTGGTGTATGGGCCTAGAGACAATAGGCCAGCGAAAAGGCCCATAGACATATCATATATTGCTATGAAGGCAGCCAGATGAAACCCTAGATTGGCAGAGTGTTCTCTCCCGCACGTTCAGTGCCTCGCTCCCAAACAATGACCACACCAGCGCGAGCGCAGTCAATATTGCTAGCCACTGTTTCTCCATGTGTTTCAGCATCTGGATGCCCGGAGAAGTCCTCCACAGGACCACAGGTAACTACCCTTACGATTCAGTGATGTAGCCGCAGATATATGTGCCCTCTTTCTGATTAAGCTTGCAGCTGTGGTCGGCATTTGATCTATCTACCTGATTTCACAGGAGATGCCACTGGATGCAGAGGAGATACATGCTAGGTTTTCTCCGGATGAAGAATACTCCAACAATAACCAATTTGAAGGCCAGCTGCTTGAGGTGGCTTTCTTTCAGAAAAATAGACAAGCATTCCTTTGACCAGAATGATTTCCTTGGTATGCACTAAAGTTGTTCCGAATATTTGATGTAGGAGGAGGTGCCAGGCATGGAAGAGGCCTACACTCAGTATGAGAATTCGCAGCCCCGTTGTGAGGTTGGTGATTATATAGTAGAAAACATCCGATACTTTAGTTATCTGTTGTAGATAGTTTTTCTATGCCTATTTCCTCTCAGTAAGATGCGTAGTTTAAGCTTCGTAGGCTTATTATAAAAACTATTTCTTAATGTCATGAAGTTTTAAGCAGGCAAAAAGATATGCCTGTACTGACACCACTCAGCAAGACAAAATTTGAGCCACGAAAACCAATGCTGGTGTGGTCATCTGAAAATAATACACCAAGTACTTTCATATAGGCACACACCAAAGTCTTTTTGTTTCATACAGGAACAACACTAGAGAGCTTCCAGCATTGTTTCAGTGTTGGATGTGTGTTCGTACGCAAGTCTTTCACACCAAAGGCTTTTTGTTTCATACAGGCACAATACTCCTATTTATACATTGCATTCAGGATTCAATTCACACTTGTGATAGTTACTAGGTAGTAAATGTTGTGGTCTACACCGTCGATGCATAGCTTATGCTTATACAAGTGATCATATACAAACTTACCTTCATCAACATCTTGTGCATAAAGTTGTCCAGGATAAATTAGTTATCTTCGTTCCAGCTGTTACCATAGGAAAAACTAATATGGTGTTAGTTTTGCTTGGGTTATTCAAAGTACACTTTCCCCTGTAAAAGCTTTTACCTGCCGAAATATGATTCATGCCCTCGCGCCTAATGACATCCGTTTAAAATCACAGGCCATACCACCGATGATCAAAATCACTTACAGGATGATGTTGGATGTTCTTTTAGATACTTTAGAACTTCCAGCAGCTGAGTATCGAAGCAAAGCATGTGATGGAGGTAGAGTATGTGTCACTGTTTTTTTCCATACGCCCACATCATATGTTGAAGATCATGGCAGTTGTATGGCTATTCCCGGGGTGCAGTGTATCGATCATGCAATGTCAGAAGACACAACTGCCATGGAAGCAATTGGATACATAAAATGCATGGTTAACACTGAACTAAGAGACTACAATTACAACAACATGAAGAAACTGGATGAGGAAAATCAGTCTCTAAAGCATGAGCTAGCAGTGGCGAAGTATAACAAGCAGAAAACCAAGGCGAAGACTAGATCCATCAAGAACAAATTAATGATGGCTAGGTATAAGAACAAGAAAAATGCTATGGGCTGGTTCGTTCTTACAAGATACATGCATGGATTATCTGATCATATATGCAATGTGGCAGCACTCAACATATCATCTGGGAAAGAACCCATGGATCAGCTTATGAACGAACCTCTTAACAACATTGAGAAGATAGCAGAAAGGCTCAAGCGTAGGGTGCTCAAATCAGAAAAGCAACTGAAAAGCAACAGGAAAGGTTTCTAGAGTTCTATTCTACAAGAATGGATCCTAAACCAGACCTTTTAGAATTGTAGTCTATTTCAATCCTTTTGTTTAACCGCATAGATTACCCGTAATGTATAATTATATTTCTCTGTCTGTGTAAGACTTGCCAAGACTGTGTGTAAGAACTAATGATGGCCCTGTTAAGACTCTGTTGCTTGCACCGTTTATGTCTATGTGGCTTTTTATTTATTTTTTAGTGCCATTTATGTCTCTATAGCTGGCATAGCCAAGGCCATCAATATACTTCAGGATTCCTATTGCGTATACAATTCCTGTTTCTGTAGACAGCAAAGCTAAATTCTCTAATGCAGTGCAAAATAGCTCGTTTCCATCTGGCTGTGAAAATGGGATCGCACGGCTGTGAGAGTGGGCTCATACTCTAAAATACACGTGCTAAAAAAATGAATAAAGCCTTGGGTCTGGTGTCCATATCAGGCCTCATTGAAAACCCTTGGCAAGCTAACAGCAGTCAATATACAACAAGCCCACCAGCTCCAACTCACAGATTCTAGGGTTTCTATCAGCCACATCCATTTCCAGTTCGATCTACCGCCCCCGAGCTGCCTCTATCTTCCAACTCCGTAAATCACACATCCAGTGCAAGGATATGGCTGGCGAGGATCCGAATTCTCCATTGGACGAAGAACTCATGGTCAGGGGCCTTCCACATGTACGTGCCTCAAGACAATTGGGTAATTTACTTCCTATTTATATGGTCGATTAAAGCATATGTGCAACGACATCTTTGTCCATTTGCATGATGCATGCCTGATTTACAACTTGCATATGTCGCCAATCCATGTCAACATAAGCAAACATTACATTCTTCAGCAAGCCACGAACACTCTTAAGCTGCAATTCAGTGACCATGACCTACTTGACATGGGAGAACATGGCCTAATTGCCTCTCTTTCAATCAATTTACCACCTCATAGAGGCTGGGCAGCCACAGAACCCAAAAAATTTATGGGGATTTCATAAGTACATCCTCTAAGCTGCCGAATCAGCTAATGTAGCTGTGATAAGCTATCTACAAGAAAACAACATAGTAGTATTTAATGATGCAAACCTACAACCCCTGAAGAAATGCAGAAGAGAACTTCTACAAGCAACATCCTGGTCATGGGGTTTTGAGCAATCTACTATGTAGCTTAAAAAGCAAGTCGAAGCCATGGAAAGAGATAGGGTGCAACCATTAACATTGTTGCTTTCATTCGATGACGATAGTCCAAATACACCACTTGTTCAGGTATATTAGACATACTTTTGTCTTAGTTTGTGTACCGGTTTTACACATTACAAAAAATAGACCATGTATATCTCATAACAAGTTTCAGGAACCCGATGATGAATTGGTTGCAACACCTGAAGCAGAACCACAGTTTAATGGCAGCGCAGCGAACACACCGCTAGCTGAAGTGATCTCTAACCTCTTTCCTGCCACCAGCAAGTTGGACCCAGAAATCGCAGGCAACAGAACTACTAGGTAAAACACTCACAAGAAAAACCTACTAAATCAACTATCTTCCTCTTTAACCAACCAGCAAAGCACTATATACAGGGTGTCTGGAAAAAGAAGTGCAAAGAGAGCATTGTTCGACCATGGCAATGAGCTCTAAATCCAAGCAACAATGTCGACCAGGATACTTTTGAAATCTAGCTCAAAGGCATTACCAAAACTTATTATCCTTCGTGCGGAGTATTTTGATGCGCCAAAACTTTAATCCTATCTTATGAAATGCCATGTACTGACTATGCTATATCTATGTGCGTGCGCTTAATTACTTCAGACAAACAGAATTGCAATGTTAGGCAAAAGCATATAGCTCACTAATAGTTTAGAGTCTTCATCATCATTGCATTACATAGATAGCATAGAGGATACATTAGTGACAAAAGAAAAGCATCCTAGCTCCCCTGACACAACAGACCTGACCGCAGTCTATGAAACGACTGAACATTACTAAACATAGGCATACCATCATACTAGAGAACATATATACATGTCCTTGCAGAACACCTTCCCATCTCCCTCCTTCCAAACTGCATCACAGAAACCTACAGCAACCCATACATACTTAGACCAGGAAATAAACTAAATATTTCTTTCAGAAATAAAATTCTGTTTCATACACCAACATCTTCAGATTTTGTGCACAGTGAGCACTAGCACCCCCTTGCAATCTCGGAGAGAAAAGACACAGATTTCCCCTTCTTTCAACTTCGCTCTTTCCGCAAAGTGGCTCCAATTATGTGTTATAGCAGCCCTCTTGTCAACCCCTTTCATCAGTCGAACATAGGTTAAACAACGCCCAGATGAAAGCTTAATCCGCATTCGATCGACCGTAGTGGAGAGAAACTTCATCAGGTGCTTCTCAGTGAAGAAAGTAGAGAAGTACTACAAGCATTCAACAGACTTATAGTTAGACACTATGATTGATAGAGTAGGCAAATACACATATATGCAAATAAATTCGCTTCTCACCATTCTCTGCCCAGCTTTGGTAAAAGTCTTGTTCATCTCACACACATAGTGCCTAATAATAGGCTTAACAGAACGGACATAGAAACTAAGACGCTTTCAAGCACACTTTGACATCATAAATTTCTTTGAATACATCCAGTCGGCTTCAGAATTAGGATCATATCCTAATAACAAAAGTAAAATAATTAATTTCCTATCTATAGAAAGAAACACTGTGGATTATCTAGCATTAGTCCTTACCAACTGAATATTCCCTAGGGCAGTCACACACATCCTTGCATGTCTTATGAAGCTTCTTTTTCTTCATACGGTAGCACATGCCTCAATAGTTCAACAAATAAATGACCCATAAGCACAAGTGATTAAAATACAGATCATGGCCACATTTTATTAGGTCAAATGACTGATGTTTAGCATTACTAAAAGTACCTTCATCAGAGCTTGTGTCCACACCATCATCAGAGCTGTTGTACACGCGTTCATCAGAGCTCGTGTCCACAGCTTCATTAGAGCTGGTGTACGCGCATTCATCAGAGCTCGTGTCCAGAGCTTCATCAGATCTGTTTTCCGTGCTCTCATCAGAGCTAATGTTCACAGGATCGTTGATGCGATCTCCCCTCATGCCTGGCCGTGCTTCAAACCTTAAACAACAAAGATTTTCAATCGACACAAACTATGCGGAAACAGGCAGAAAACATCATGCTGAAAAAGACAACAATGGAGTAGGAGTTGGCTGAAAACAAAAGAAGTTGCCAAATCCAAATGAATGCGGACCAGATCCATGTTTCAAATAAGCTCCAGCCAGTCAGAAAGGGGAAGAAATCTCACCAGCACGCAAACGCTAGGGTTCATCTCTCAACAAAGGGTTGAACCACCGGACGGAGATGCCGAGGAAAAGAAGAGCAGGGGACCGATGTCTGCCGCTTCATATTCTACAGCGAGCGGGCCAGGCAGAAAAATTGTCCGTGGGCCAAACAACAAGCAGGCCAGCCCAGTAAACCTTAAATACTCTATAAATAATATTAGACATGCTTCTAAAAGAAAATAGACACATACCTCTTTTTTTGAGGGGAAACATGCACATACCTTTCAGTCCACATAATACATGCATATGCCTCAGTAATTTGTACAACCAATTTTATTGAGAGACACAACCTTTTCAAAACACTTCTATCTTAATTTTTCATAGCAACGACTGTTTTCTGTTCCAACTTTGACTCCATGCTATTAAAATAGACCAAGTATATTAAGATAAACCGACTATATTCATATATGCCTCAGTAATTGGTACATCCGATTTTTATCGAGAGAGACAACATATCAAAACACTTCTATCTTCATTTCTCATACCAAGGAATGTTTTTTTCAGCTTTGCCTCTATGCTATTAAAATAAAGCAACTATTTTAAGATAAACCAACTATATTATATCTTTTTTCTTAGGTTTCTTATCTTTTCCCCTCTTTTTTTCCAAGAAATATATGCATGCCCTGGTTTTTCATCATGATAACCATGTTTTCAAACTTGCTAAAAAAATACAACCATGCCAACTTTGCTTTCTCATCATAGTGCATGTTTTCAAATTTGCTAAAAAAATACAGCCAAGTCAGCTTTATTCTCTCATCAGCCCAAGAAATATATGCATCCACAAATTTTTCATCATGATAACCATCATTTCAAACTTGCCAAAAAATACAACCATGCCAACTTTACTACCTCATCATAGTGGCCATTTTTTCAAATTGAACATGTTCATATTATGCAAAATTTCCCTTTTCCTAGACTATTACTTAATAACGCAATAAACATGTTTACAAAATACCATGGTTTAGTTGAAGGTTCTTGAAGCATGAAACTATTTTCATCGACAACATGTCTTTAGCGGGTCTCTGCGCCATTTCGCGCAATGGGTCAACTAGTATAGTTAGTTGAGTAAAAACAAGATTTTATAGATTTTGTGTCATAACCGCTTCCACTGAAACACTACACAGTATAATTCATGAGAATGTTAAAACTAAAATATGCATAGCATAACCGTCATAACATATAGTTTAATCAGCAGGAATTAAAAAAACAAGCAAAGTTTGACAAAAAACTCATCACTTCAGACAAAATGAAATCCAAAATCACCACAAACATGGCATGTATATGTTGTCGATCGAGCCAGCCAATGGTATGCACCACCACCCCATTAGCCACCAGCACTCAACGAGGTTCTCGGGGAAGAAGTCAACTCTACCATCCTCCCGACCATCATCACCACTGCCATCCTCTCGGCCACCACCATCACCACCACCCCCTCTGCCACCACCATCACCACCACCACCACCTCGACAACTGTCAACATTTCAAAGAGAGGCTTCCAAGATCTCTCCAGGAGTGAGCTGCCAACACTTCCTTACGGTTTCATCCATTGTGTTTGCATTCATGAACATGATAGCATGTTTTTAGGCCTTCTTGGCATCATGAATCCTCTTCTTCTCATGTGCAAGCCTACGCTCTTCCGCCTTCAACTTTATCTCTTCGGCCGCCAACTTGGCCTTCCATTTCTCATCATCCAACACCTTGAGCTCATTCCACCTCGCCATCTTCTCTTCTTTGTGTTCGGTCGTGAGGTAGGCATTTCATCGAGCACTTGGCGCCCGTGATGCTTGTTGCCAGCTGCGGCTGCGCCCACGCCAGACGGGTGGTTGTAGGGGGCGCCAGAGTAGCTGCACGAAGCGCTGGCCTTCCACGAGGCGCCGTTCTGACCTCTTCATCTTCTTCTTTGTGGCCACCTCGGCGAGCGCCGCCACCACTGTCGTCGGCTTTTGAGCTTGTTTGGCTTCGGCGGGTGAGCGGCGAGCCATTATCCGAGAGGCGGTGCCCACCCCGGAGGCCATTGTCGCAGTTGCAGGAGGAGCTTCAACCATGTTTATTTTTTCATCCCCAAACTATTCTTCGGCATGGGCGACGACACACAAGTGATTTCTGGCAGCGGAAAGCCATTGGCGGTGACCCGCGAGGTGAGGGAAGGGTCTGACTATCCATTTCGGCCGGAGGGACAGTCATCGATGGCGGCGGTGGGGCGTGGGTGCGGTGGCAACGAGAGAGAAGGTGGCGCGGGATGGGAGAAAGATAGGCGATACTTTTACTCGGTCGTGGCGGGAGTGAGTATATTTAGGGAGATTGGAGGGGGTATTGGGAGGTGGAGGATAATTTTTACTCCACTGTACCAGTTAGGGGATCGGTTAGGTGCCCCGTAAGGGAGGATAACCGAATTTATTCTCGCTTACGGCCTTACTGGGGTTCGGTTAGAAATGCCCTAACAGAGGTACACTACCGAACATCTGAGGCCCACCGACATGGATTGCGACTCCTATGTTTCTAAATGGCAGGATTCCTGCACATTAAGAAGAAAATAGTTACTTAATTAATTAGGTAAACTGAAAAGCATGGAAAATCGGATGAGAACCATCACAACCGCTGAGCGGCACACACAAGATACACCACGCCAATACGTCTCCAACGTATCTATAATTTCTTATTGTTCCAAGATATTATAGTATCAATCTTGGATGGTTTATATGCCATTTATATCATTTTTTGGACTAACTTACTAACCCACTACCTAGTGCTAGTTGTTGTTTTTTGTTTGCTTTTGGTTTTCCAGAAAATAAATACCAAATGGAGTCCAACAGCTACGAAACTTTTTGATGATTTTTTTCTAGACAAGAGAGACCCTAGAAGCTTCGAGAGGAGACCAGGCACCCGAGGCTCTGTCTGATCTAATTCCACTTATATAATTCCTATAATATTGGGAAGCTAATAGAGAGCCATCTGAAACCCTTTTTTCGCCGCCACAAGTTTCTGTTCTTTTGCAGTCCCAACTAGAGGCTTTTTTGGTACTCTGTTGGAAGGGAAATCGATCACGGACGGCTTCTACATCATCCTCGCTGCCTTCCGATGATGCATGAGTAGTTCACCACAAACGTACGGGCCCATAGCTAGTAGCTAGATGACTTCTTCTCTCTCTTTGATCTTCAATACAATGTTCTCCTAGAGTTTCTTAGAGTTCTATTCGATGTAATCTTCTTTTGGGATGTGTTTGTTGGGATCTGATGATCTGTGAGTTTATGATCTGAATATTCATGAGAAGTAATTGAGTCTTTTTGAAATTTATTATGCATTATTGTTATAGCTTTGTCCGATCTATCCATTTGGTTTGGCCAACTAGATTGGTTTATCTTCACTAGGAGAGTTTCTTTGTGATAGAAAGGGACAATACACGTATTTGTATTGTTGCCATTAAGGATAAAACGATGGGTTTATTGTCACATCCCTAGCTTTACCCTGGCCTTGGACTAGCTTGGTTACTGCATCATGTTTAAATTCAAATGAAATTTGAATTGAGGAATTTTCAAAAGCCTCAGAAAACCTCTAAAAATAACCAACATTTAATTCTTCTCAAATGAATCCAAGAAAATGTTCCTGTTATTCTATAGAAATATTGGTAAGAGGTAAAATTCAAACCAATATTTTTGGAGTCACAGAAATATTTGTTTTGGCCATTTGAATTAATTCAATAACTAATTGCATTGGATTTATATTTTATATATAATTAATATATGTCCAATAATTCTGGAACATTTTATGTGGTTTGGTATATTTTAGTTCTAGCCACATAATTATTTTCAGGATTTTATAAAATGGTTTAGTATTTTTACTAAACCAAAACAAAACAGAACAAAATAGAAAACAGAGATATAAAACAGAAAGCAGAGAGAGAGAAGGAATCTCACCTGGGCTTACTTGGCGGCCCAAGTGGCCGGCCCAGCCCACCACCACAGCCTCCCTGTCGTCTTCCTCCCTGGACAGGAGGACGAGCGCGTGCCCGCCGCGCGCTGGCCACGCGCCTCGCCAGCTCCTGCTTACCGCTCTCCCCCGACGCTCTGGACGCCCTGGACGTCGACACGCGGCCTCCCCGGCCGCCCCTCACTCTCTCCCGAGCTCTCCCCCTCCTCTGTTCCTCTCTCCCTCTCGTGCCGAGCGCAGCCGTCGCCACCGACGCCGTTCGCCGCGGCCACCGGCCACCCCTCGCCTCGCCGATGCCTCCAGAAGAACCGCCGCGCCTTCTTCTTCGTCTCCACCAAACCATGTGACGCCGGAAGCCTCGGAGCGCCGTCCCCGACGCCTTCTTCCTCCTCGGGCCACCGAGATCGCCGGCGACCTCCCGTCGTCACCAGCCCCTCCCCGAGCCCACTGACCACCCCTGCGGACTCGACGTGAGCTCCTCTTCGTTTCCCCTCCGTATTTTCGTTCAATTTCGTGCCGTATCCATCGTCTCCGCCGAGCCCGAGAGCCCATTGCCGCCAGCCACGAGGTCGCCGTGGCTAGAGCTCACGCGCGTCACGTCCAAGCACACCACCATGCTCAGCACCACGCCAGGATCCCAAAACCCTAGTCTATCGCTCCTGTGGCGCACCGTAGCCACCGCCCGCGCCTCACCCGAACTCCGGCCGCCGCCGTCGTCATGATTGCCGTCGCCTCCGGCCACCTTAGCTTCTCCCGTCCGCCCTGTTAGATGCGCGCGAGTCTGGGCATCCCGTAGAGCCCCTCCGCCGCTCTTTTGGTCATCGGAGGGCGAATCCCGGCGCTCTCCGCCGTCCCTGGCCTCGCCGGCGACGAGCCGCGGGTCAACTCCGGCGAGTTGACCCGGGTTTGACCCCGCCTCTCTCTCACTGACATGCGGGCCCCGCCCGGCTAATCAAGTTAGGTTAGTATTAACTAAGTTAGATTAGTTAGTTAGACACTGACACTCGGGACCCACCGGTCAGGGGTTGACCGGGCTGTGCCACATTGACCTGCTGACGTCATCGTGACGTCAGTATGACGCAGTAATATTTTCTGGATTTTTTTATATAATTCAGGAAATTTCAGAAAATGCCTAAAACTTCTAAAAATCATAGAAAATTAACCGTAACTCCAAATTAAATAAATTATATATGAAAAATTATCAGAAAAATTCAAGGAATCCATCTGTACCATTTTCATGCATGTTAGAACAACTTATAGCTGCTGTTTAGCACAAATCAATTAAATGGCATTTGAATAATCACATATGGAGTTTGAATTTGAATCTTATATTCAAACCAACTTCATTTAATCTGTTGCTAGTTGCATTAGCCCAAAACACATCCATTTTGCCATGTCATGATCATGCATCATATTGTGCATTGCATTGATCGTGTTTTTCTGTATTTGCCGGTAATTGTCCCCTCTCGATAGACGTGTACCGCCGATGTGATCGATGACACCGATGAAGAGCTATATTATCTTCAGAAGTGCCAGGCAAGCAAAACCCCCTTGTTCATTCCGATACAATCCTACTCTCTCGCTCCTGCTCTCTTTTACTGCATTAGGACAACACCGATTCATCTGTTACTTGCTGCGGTAGCTGAACCCCTTTATCCTCTGCATGACCTGTCATTCCACAGTAAATAGATGAAACCCACTAGCATGAGTAGGAGTTGTTTGAGCCCTGTTGTGCCTACTCATTCTTGCTTGTTTGTCATGCCTGCTACTGCTTAGAGTTGAGTCAGGTCTGATTCATCGGGGATGAATCAGAGGCGTGTGAACATGTCCTACTATGTGTGAGCTAAGTGTGTGAACACGATTTGGTAAAGGTAGCGGTGAGAGGCCATGTAGGAGTACATGGTGGGTTGTCTCATTGCAGCCGTCCTCAGGAACTGAGTTCTGTGTTTGTGATCCATGATCAGTTACTACCACACATTGGGCTCCGGGCGCTCCAAGCCCTCTCGACTTATTAATCAACTTGATCTCTGTCCAGGAGTTGCAACTAGTTTCTGGTGTTTGTAGGCAGTGTTAGTAGTCTACCAAGTGGCACCCGGTACAGGTGGGCTTGGGACAGACTAGGCACAGTGGCCCGGTGTACCAAGTGGCACCCGGATGGTGGGCTTGGGAACCCTGCACACATCGTTTGGGGCCGTAAGCGACACCCCGGCCGGATCTCCTTGCGGATGGAACCTGAATAGGCGATAAACCTGGACTAGAGACTTGTTCGGTTAGTCAGGTCGTGGCCGACTCCCTCGCCCGGCTTCCGCTTGAAGGTTGCCGAGGTACATGACGTGTACAGGGCGGTAAGTGGCGAGAGCGTGTGTGAAGAAGTACACCCCTGCAGGGTTAACATCATCTATTCGAATAGCCGGATTCCTCGGATATGGAAACTTGGACCCCTTGCATAGTTCATAGACAAGTGAAAGTGGATACTCTAAAATACGCAAGATAAGCGTGAGTGCTATGGATGGCGTTCTCGTAGGGAGACGGGAGCGGATCCATAGTGGTGTTTTGATATGGTGAATATGTGGACTCGTGTGCGCCACCTCAAAAGAGTCGCTTGCAGTCGTAGTTAGGATAGCCACCGAGTCAAAGCTGGCTTGCTGCAGTTAAACCCCACCACCCCTTTGTTGATAATGATGCATATGTAGTTAGTTCTGATGTAAGTCTTGCTGGGTACATTTGTACTCACGTTTGCCTATTTTATGTTTTTGCAGAGAGACTTCAGTCTCACTAGTAGTTCCGCTTGGACTTCGACGTTTAGCTTGATACCTCAGCTACGATCTTGTGCCCTCGGCAGGATCTGATAGATAGTCAGGCTTCTCAGCCTTTTTCATTTATAGATGTCTGTACTCAGACATGATAGCTTCCGCTTGTGCTTTGATTTGTATGCTCTGATTGTTGGGTCATGAGACCCATGTTTGTAATGTCTCGCTCCTCGGAGCCTATTGAATAAACTACTTGAGTCGTAGAGTCATTTTGTGATGCCATGTTGTATTGCACATATCGAGCATATTGTGTGTATGTTATTGAAATGCTTGGTATGTGTGGGATCTGACTATCTAGTTGTTTATCTTTAGTAGCCTCTCTTACCGGGAAATGTCTCCTAGTGTTACCGCTGAGCCATGGTAGCTTGCTACTGCTCTGGAACACTTAGGCTGGCCGACATGTGTCCTTCTTCGTTCCTGTGTCTGTCCCTTCGGGAAAATGTCACGCTTTGAGTACCGGAGTCCTGTTAGCCCGCTACAGCCCGGTTTACCGGAGTCCTGCTAGCCCAGTGCTACAGCCCGGACCCACTTGCTGATGACCGACACGTTCGAAGCTGGGTCATGAATGCCTGTCCCTGTAAGTCTGTGCCACTTTGGGTTTACGACTAGTCATGTCAGCCCGGGCTCCTTATCATATGGATGCTAGCGACACTATCATATACGTGAGTCAAAAGGCGCAAACGGTCCCGGGCAAAGGTAAGGCGACACCCGTGGGGATACCGTGCGTGAGGCCGCAAAGTGATATGAGGTGTTACCGGCTAGATCGATGTGACATCGAGTCGGGGTCCTGACAGCGTTGGTATCAGAGCTTGACTGCCTGTAGGATCACCAAGCCAAACTGGTCGAAGTTGAGTCTAGAAATTCTTTAGTTATATAAGGGAATTGATTGTGGGATGGAACGTAAGGCTCTTTTACTCCTTATACCTTATGCCTTCTGATCTGAGTCATCTTATCTTTCCTGCGGGGATTAAGAACTAGGTTATCTTTTCTTTCTATCAGGATCACGTGTTACTAATCCGTAGACTTATAGATTGTTGGACTTAAGCCTCGTTTCAGTTTCTACTACTTCTGTACGTTAATTGTTGATCTCGAAACCTTGACATTGTGCTTCTGAGTGGTTATGCCACCATTTTTGTGAATGTCTCAAATCTTTCTGAGCATTTACAGCCGTTATGCTGTCCGAGTCATCCCAGGTTTCTAAGTAGTCTGATGCAATTGCAAATCCTTTCTTCCCGTTTCAATGTACCCATGGGCCAGATTAACCACACTAATCAGTGAGTTGAGGTACTCCGTTACCTTGACATATATGTTGGAGATATTATTATGACCCTAGGTGTCTTAGGGGATCATCTAGTAATTTAGCAATGCTTTTGTATCCCCAGTGTGATGATTCTGGCCATTATTTTTAAAAGCATCCCGTGATGCTACTTAGTAATAGGTATTCTATTCCTGGGTTCTTAAACCCGATATTCACCCTACTTACATCATGTTGATAGTGTTGCTAGTTCCTTTAGTATATCAGTAACCTTTGCGATAGTCCTCGAGGTCCGTGGTATATCGTTCTTCCAAATACCATGAACCATTATGGCAGAAGTTTGTTGGATCAAAGATCACAACAGGCCCTCTATGAGTTCTCCATGCTATATTGTGACTCTGCCAGCTCAACCTTTCTGCATGGGTTATCCGGAAGAATTATGTTGAACTTTGTTCGGCATACCAACCCTTGTATCCACAACCCAGAAAGTTATATGTTCCTTTGAGTTGACCCTCTTTAGTTGTTTTCTGACCCTTGTCCATCAATTGATAGTCAAGAGTATGCATGCATTCGTTATCGATGCCTATTACTCTTGTGGTCCGTCAAGCCATTCTGTCCTGAATGACTTGGAGAAACAAACCCCAGTACCTCATCCATATCTAGGATTGGGTCAAAGCAGTTGTATTCCGCAGATCAAATGCCAATCCAGTTTTTGGTCTGCTCTACCCTGAAGTATTACCTTCTTTATGACAGGAATTTCATGAGAATTGCACCACCTTTTGTGAATTCTTGACATAGTGATACTTCTCGCCATCCTTTTTCATTCCTCGGTTCCGTGTTGATGCAACCGGAATACCGACAAATGAATTGTGATGTGTGAAATCAATACTCCTAGCAACCTCGTTGCTTGGTAGTTAAAGGATAATAATTTTATTTTTAGTATGTTGGTTATTGAATCACCATTCTAAGATTGATCGTGCTACCTAGTCCTTATTTCCTGGTGCACTCTTTGATTGATGAGTTAGGATTTGTCAAGTCCTCGCTCATTTGATCATATCATCTTGCCCTGAAAAGCAAGATTGTTCTCGAGCTTAGTAACATATCGGTGGTTCGTGATTTTCCGAAGATCTTCTCGGAAGTACTACCAGGTCGTCACCTGACCGTTATGTTGAGCCCGTGATCAAGTTGGTTTCTTATGAACCACCTTCTTTCCAAGAATCGGTGTTAGATATCCCTGAGCTAGTTGGTTAAGTTGGACAACAACTTGGAGAGTTGGAAGATAAAAACTTGTCTGACTTAGTTCGTTCCAAAGGGATATTCTTGTGTAGTGTGTGTTGAAGAAAGATGATATCTTCATCGATTGGTCCCGGTGATCAGTTGCTGGACCTATTGTCTTATCAATCCCTTGATTTGAGTGTGGGCTATCGTCAAATCAAATCAGTACCAATGATGCTCGTAATGTTGTCCTACTCGTGGTTGATCCCTCGAGCATACACCATTACATCTTTGGTCTGACCAATGCTATCACCGTGTTCACATGATGGTGGAAGTCCAGTGATATGGAAATTCCGATGAGTTGCTGTTGAGCCCATCAGTAGCATTTTGTCTCCCCCCATGAATCATGTTGAACATCAACCTAGTGTTGGAAACTTGTGTAAGCATTTCTTCGTGTTTCGTTCATGAAGCATATGTTTGAATGAAAGTAGTGATTTTCCCTAATTCATGTGCATATGATGCAAGTTGCCGCCATGAATTTGAGGAAGATTGTTTTGTTTCCCTGGAATCATTACAAATTAGTCATGCACACGTGCGAAGTATTCTGTGGTCTGGAGACTTGCAACCTTCATTCCATATGTGTCCCGAGCACACCAAGCCACTGATTGATTTGTTCAAGGGGAAGAAGTTCCTTCATAAGAGCTAATCATATGACTTATGCAAGGACTTCGTTATCCACGGTGATGGTTCCCAACCAGAACTCGGTAGTGTTTTATTGTAAGACTACCACGTGGTCATGCTTGTCCGGGACAACGTGTTCACATGTTTGTAGCAGAACCAGCTCATGTTTTGGAGCTTACTATCGTAGTTCATTTCCCGAGAATCTCGCAACGTCATCTCGTCGATTTGTGTTGCAAACTTTCATTTTTCTTTCTAGACTTGATGAGTCTGGGATATCCTGACACCAACCAGATCTGAATCTCAGGCAGATATGATGGTTGGAACATTCTCCAAGAACTATAATATTGGTCCCTCGACAACCGGTAAAGTGGATGTCGTGGCCAACACACCCAGCCGGAAGACCTGTTATTATAATATCTTGATTGAGGAAGCTGGCCACCTCCCCATAGGGATTTCGTAGGATTTACTCCCTAGTTGCCCCTATGGATTTTGAGATCCCGAAGTCCGACCTTTTACTTGATGTCCTAGATACCAGACCATTTCTATGAATGGGTTACACTAGCACATCAAGGAGAACATTAGAAGCGGAGTGCTAAATGTTTCTCGGTCGATCATCCAGATTTTGTTTCCTTGGCCTCGCTAAGATGAAATCTGAGAAGGTGTTATCTTTCTTTGCATCTACATCCTCCATCATCATTCATCATGGTAGCAAGTTGTGTTGCCGGACCCTTGACACGGATGTTGGTAAAACCTTGATGAATATGGAAATGCTCAAGTTCTTGAGAGCACGCACAAGCGTTACGTGTTATCATCGGCTCTAACTGGGATTACTCTCAGTTTCCTCGGCAATGCTATGACCTCTTCAAACAGTGAATTCACACCCTATTGTTGGGTTCTTCCCCAGTTACCAGAATCATTCCTAGCATTTGCATTTTGTTCCTAGCTTGCACCGCCAATGTGCCATTCTACCATGGGTCTCTTCCATTTCCGGTGATAAGCAAATTCATCCATTACGTTGTCTTCAACAAGGTAATCCACATCATCCAAGTCCGAGTATGCCATTCTACCGACCCCCTCCAAACGATCGCTCGAGAATTGCCTTAGGCTGGTTTAAAGAGTTTCAATGATCTCTGAATCAAAAGTAATTCTTTTTGCCACTTAAGGGGATATCTCTACGAGTCACCTTCCCTAAGGTGTATCGTTATGGTATCATGGCAACTCAACTCCTCGCTACGTTGACAATCGTTTACCACCTTCTTAGGTATGAAATTGTTGTCTACCTAGTGAACCTTCGTCATCTGCCTCACTCCATTCTTATGGATGTGTGCTTCGTCCCTCAGCTCGAGAGATGTTGCTATGTCTCATTCCGTGAGTTAATCCTGAGTTGTTCGACCTCCGAGAAGAACGATTCTTTTAGGGTTTTTCCTTTCCTCTCGTTGTCATGTTAGTTGGAGTTCTCAGAGCAAAACTTTGAGAAAATGATGGTGAACAAATCAATGTTCAGTTGAAGTGCAACCTGGATCGTGAAGATTATACTAGTTGCGTTTACCTTTCACCTTACCCTACGCTTGAATCTCGAGACGAGATTCTTGTTTAGTGGGGGTGAGATGTCACATCCCTAGCTTTACCCTGGCCTTGGACTAGCTTGGTTACTGCATCATGTTTAAATTCAAATGAAATTTGAATTGAGGAATTTTCAAAAGCCTCAGAAAACCTCTAAAAATAACCAACATTTAATTCTTCTCAAATGAATCCAAGAAAATGTTCCTGTTATTCTATAGAAATATTGGTAAGAGGTAAAATTCAAACCAATATTTTTGGAGTCATAGAAATATTTGTTTTGGCCATTTGAATTAATTCAATAACTAATTGCATTGGATTTATATTTTATATATAATTAATATATGTCCAATAATTCTGGAACATTTTATGTGGTTTGGTATATTTTAGTTCTAGCCACATAATTATTTTCAGGATTTTATAAAATGGTTTAGTATTTTTACTAAACCAAAACAAAACAGAACAAAATAGAAAACAGAGATATAAAACAGAAAGCAGAGAGAGAGAAGGAATCTCACCTGGGCTTACCTGGCGGCCCAAGTGGCCGGCCCAGCCCACCACCACAGCCTCCCTGTCGTCTTCCTCCCTGGACAGGAGGACGAGCGCGTGCCCGCCGCGCGCTGGCCACGCGCCTCGCCAGCTCCTGCTTACCGCTCTCCCCCGACGCTCTGGACGCCCTGGACGTCGACACGCGGCCTCCCCAGCCGCCCCTCACTCTCTCCCGAGCTCTCCCCCTCCTCTGTTCCTCTCTCCCTCTCGTGCCGAGCGCAGCCGTCGCCACCGACGCCGTTCGCCGCGGCCACCGGCCACCCCTCGCCTCGCCGATGCCTCCAGAAGAACCGCCGCGCCTTCTTCTTCGTCTCCACCAACCCATGTGACGCCGGAAGCCTCGGAGCGCCGTCCCCGACGCCTTCTTCCTCCTCGGGCCACCGAGATCGCCGGCGACCTCCCGTCGTCACCAGCCCCTCCCCGAGCCCACTGACCACCCCTGCGGACTCGACGTGAGCTCCTCTTCGTTTCCCCTCCGTATTTTCGTTCAATTTCGTGCCGTATCCATCGTCTCCGCCGAGCCCGAGAGCCCATTGCCGCCGGCCATGAGGTCGCCGTGGCTAGAGCTCACGCGCGTCACGTCCAAGCATACCACCATGCTCAGCACCACGCCAGGATCCCAAAACCCTAGTCTATCGCTCCTGTGGCGCACCGTAGCCACCGCCCGCGCCTCACCCGAACTCCGGCCGCCGCCGTCGTCATGATTGCCGTCGCCTCCGGCCACCTTAGCTTCTCCCGTCCGCCCTGTTAGATGCGCGCGAGTCTGGGCATCCCGTAGAGCCCCTCCGCCGCTCTTTTGGTCATCGGAGGGCGAATCCCGGCGCTCTCCGCCGTCCCTGGCCTCGCCGGCGACGAGCCGCGGGTCAACTCCGGCGAGTTGACCCGGGTTTGACCCCCCTCTCTCTCACTGACATGCGGGCCCCGCCCGGCTAATCAAGTTAGGTTAGTATTAACTAAGTTAGATTAGTTAGTTAGACACTGACACTCGGGACCCACCGGTCAGGGGTTGACCGGGCTATGCCACGTTGACCTGCTGACGTCATCGTGACGTCAGTATGACGCAGTAATATTTTCTGGATTTTTTTTATATAATTCAGGAAATTTCAGAAAATGCCTAAAACTTCTAAAAATCATAGAAAATTAACCGTAACTCCAAATTAAATAAATTATATATGAAAAATTATCAGAAAAATTCAAGGAATCCATCTGTACCATTTTCATGCATGTTAGAACAACTTATAGCTGCTGTTTAGCACAAATCAATTAAATGGCATTTGAATAATCACATATGGAGTTTGAATTTGAATCTTATATTCAAACCAACTTCATTTAATCTGTTGCTAGTTGCATTAGCCCAAAACACATCCATTTTGCCATGTCATGATCATGCATCATATTGTGCATTGCATTGATTGTGTTCCCTTCTGTGTTGCCGGTATTTGTCCCCTCTCGATAGACGTGATACCGATGATGCGATCGTTGACACTGATGAAGACTCAATGCTATCTTCAGAAGTGCCAGGCAAGCAAAACCCCCTTGTTCATTCCGATACAATCCTACTCTCTCGCTCCTGCTCTCTTTTACTGCATTAGGACAACACCGATTCATCTGTTACTTGCTGCGGTAGCTGAACCCCTTTATCCTCTGCATGACCTGTCATTCCACAGTAAATAGATGAAACCCACTAGCATGAGTAGGAGTTGTTTGAGCCCTGTTGTGCCTACTCATTCTTGCTTGTTTGTCATGCCTGCTACTGCTTAGAGTTGAGTCAGGTCTGATTCATCGGGGATGAATCAGAGGCGTGTGAACATGTCCTACTATGTGTGAGCTAAGTGTGTGAACACGATTTGGTAAAGGTAGCGGTGAGAGGCCATGTAGGAGTACATGGTGGGTTGTCTCATTGCAGCCGTCCTCAGGAACTGAGTTCTGTGTTTGTGATCCATGACCAGCTACTACCACACATTGGAATGCTTAAGTGCCCCTCTCGACTTATTAATCAACATGATCTCTGTCCAGGAGTTGCAACTAGTTTCTGGTGTTTGTAGGTAGTGTTAGTAGTCTACCAAGTGGCACCCGGTATAGGTGGGCTTGGGACAGACTAGGCACAGTGGCCCGGTGTACCAAGTGGCACCCGGTTGGTGGGCTTGGGAACCCTGCACACATCGTTTGGGGCCGTAAGCGACACCCCGGCCGGATCTCCTTGCGGATGGAACCTGAATAGGCGATAAACCTGGACTAGAGACTTGTTCGGTTAGTCAGGTCGTGGCCGACTCCCTCGCCCGGCTTCCGCTTGAAGGTTGCCGAGGTACATGACGTGTACAGGGCGGTAAGTGGCGAGAGCGTGTGTGAAGAAGTACACCCCTGCAGGGTTAACATCATCTATTCGAATAGCCGGATTCCTCGGATATGGAAACTTGGACCCCTTGCATAGTTCATAGACAAGTGAAAGTGGATACTCTAAAATACGCAAGATAAGCGTGAGTGCTATGGATGGCGTTCTCGTAGGGAGACGGGAGCGGATCCATAGTGGTGTTTTGATATGGTGAATATGTGGACTCGTGTGCGCCACCTCAAAAGAGTCGCTTGCAGTCGTAGTTAGGATAGCCACTGAGTCAAAGCTGGCTTGCTGCAGTTAAACCCCACCACCCCTTTGTTGATAATGATGCATATGTAGTTAGTTCTGATGTAAGTCTTGCTGGGTACATTTGTACTCACGTTTGCCTATTTTATGTTTTTGCAGAGAGACTTCAGTCTCACTAGTAGTTCCGCTTGGACTTCGACGTTTAGCTTGATACCTCAGCTACGATCTTGTGCCCTCGGCAGGATCTGATAGATAGTCAGGCTTCTCAGCCTTTTTCATTTATAGATGTCTGTACTCAGACATGATAGCTTCCGCTTGTGCTTTGATTTGTATGCTCTGATTGTTGGGTCATGAGACCCATGTTTGTAATGTCTCGCTCCTCGGAGCCTATTGAATAAACTACTTGAGTCGTAGAGTCATTTTGTGATGCCATGTTGTATTGCACATATCGAGCATATTGTGTGTATGTTATTGAAATGCTTGGTATGTGTGGGATCTGACTATCTAGTTGTTTATCTTTAGTAGCCTCTCTTACCGGGAAATGTCTCCTAGTGTTACCGCTGAGCCATGGTAGCTTGCTACTGCTCTGGAACACTTAGGCTGGCCGGCATGTGTCCTTCTTCGTTCCTGTGTCTGTCCCTTCGGGGAAATGTCACGCTTTGAGTACCGGAGTCCTGTTAGCCCGCTACAGCCCGGTTTACCGGAGTCCTGCTAGCCCAGTGCTACAGCCCGGACCCACTTGCTGATGACCGACATGTTCGAAGCTGGGTCATGAATGCCTGTCCCTGTAAGTCTGTGCCACTTTGGGTTTACGACTAGTCATGTCAGCCCGGGCTCCTTATCATATGGATGCTAGCGACACTATCATATACGTGAGTCAAAAGGCGCAAACGGTCCCGGGCAAAGGTAAGGCGACACCCGTGGGGATACCGTGCGTGAGGCCGCAAAGTGATATGAGGTGTTACCGGCTAGATCGATGTGACATCGAGTCGGGGTCCTGACGTTTATTCATATTGATTGAGTTTACTTTGTCTACATCATGTCATCTTGCTTAAGGCGTTAGTCTGTTTTATACTTAGTAGTAGATGCAGCCATGCAGCCATGCAGGCAGGAGTCGGTCTACTATCTCGAACATGATGCCTATATGCATGATCATTGCCTTGTATATCATCATAACTATGCGCCTTTCTATCAATTGCCCAACAATAATTTGTTCACCCATATGCTACGTGTTCGAGAGAGAAGCCTCTAGTGAAAACTATGGCCCCTGGGTCTACCTTTATCATATTACAAAAACCAAAATTCCTTTGTTGTATTTTTTATATTTTATTTTTCTTTGCAAATTATCCATCTACATATACAAGATTTGATCTTTGCAAGTAACGAGTTCAAGGGGATTGACAACCTTCTTGCCCGCGTAGGGTGCAAGTATTTGATTTTGTGTGCGCAGGTGATGTTCACGAGGCTTTGCATGATTCTCCTATTGGTTCAATAAACCTTGGTTCTCACTGAGGAAAATACTTATCTCTATTGTGTTGCATCTCCCCTCCTCTTTGGGAAAAATTCCAACGCAGCTCACAAGTAGCGGGAAGAATTTCTGGCGCCGTTGCCGGGGAGACATCATCAAAACCTATCAAGTACCTATACACAAATTATCATCTACCCGCTCTACTTTTTATTTGCATCTGCCTCTCGTTTTCTTCTCCCCACTTCTCATAAAAAAATACAAAAACACAAAAATATTTTTGTTTGCTCGTTTTCTTGCTTTATCGCTATGTCTCAGGAAAATACCAAGTTGTGTGATTTTTCAAATACTAAATAATGATTATATAAGTACTCCAATTGCTCCTCCCATCACTAGTGCAGAGTCATGTGATATTAATGCCGCTTTGCTAAATCTTGTTATGAAAGAACAATTTTTTGGAAGTCCTAATGAAGATGTTGCATCCCATCTTAACACTTTCATTGAATTATGTGATATGCAAAAGAAATAAGGTGTGGATAATGATATTGTTAAGTTTAAATTATTTTTGTTCTTGCTAAGAGATCGTGCTATAACTTGGTTTTCATCCTTGCCTCGAAATAGTATTGATTCTTGGGATAATTGTAAGGATGCTTTTATTGCCAACTATATTCTTCCCGCAAAAATTATTTCTTTTAGAAATCAAATTATGAATTTTAAGCAACTTGAGCATGAACATGTTGCACAATCTTGGGAGAGAATGAAATTAATGATTACAAATTGTCTGACTCATGGTTTAAGTTTATGGATGATTATACAAAATTTCTATGCAGGACTAAACTTTGTTTCTAGAAATCTTCTAGACTCTACTGCAGGTGGTATTTTCATTAAAATCACATTGGGGGAAGGTACAAAACTCCTTGATAATATAATGGCTAATTACTCTCAATGGCATACCGAACGAGCTCTAACTGGTAAGAAGGTCAAATAAAAATGCTCATATTGATCCTAATGATGTGCCATTTCTCATGATTTGTTTTCTCGAACCCCTTTTGTAGTGAGAACATGTCCAATATTTATTTCTACATTTGGTTGTTTGCATTACGCCTTGTTTATTTCTATGGTTTTTGGTTGTCCGGTTGTTTGTAGTTAGCATATGTCCAGTTTCAATTGTCATCTTTGGTTGTTCGTAGTATGCGTTGTTTATTTCAGCTATTCATAGTGTGATGTTCTATATGTGCTAGTATGAACTGTGCAGTTCAATTTCTTCAATACCAATTTTAACAATAGCTCTATGAATCACTATATTTGGTTGGTGTTAAGCATGTTGTACTCCCTCCGAATATTTTTAGTTTGCATATCAGATTTGTCTAAAGTCAAGCCTCGTAAAGTTTGACCAACTTTATAGAAAAAAATATCGACATTCACAATATGAAATCAATACCAGTAGATGTGTCATGACTTAAATTTTCATATTGTATAACTTTAGCATGGTAGATGTTGATATATTTTTTCAAATAAATAAGGTCAAACTTTGTGAAGTTTGACTTTAGACAATTCTGATATGCAGAGTTAAAAAGGACTGGAGGGAGTATTTAACACGCCTTTCCATTTGATTTAACAATGGCATTGTTTGGATACTCTAACTTAGCTAGAGGTTAGAGTTAGTTTCTAGCTCATGACAGTTAAAAGGGAGAGAGAGAGATCGGTGGAATAGTTGATTGTATCGATTGAGCCTCGTGGGCATATATATAGGAGTGCATGGTCATCTTGGAGTACAAGTCAAGGTAGAATAAATCCTACACTATCCTACGGTTGCTAAATAATAATTGTAGTCAACAATGACTAACCCTAAACTAACTCTGGGCAAAGAGGTGTTTGGATGACAGTGTTAGATTGGCAATAAACACACTTGAAGAACTTGCCCCAATTAGCACCTCTTGGGTGGGATAGTTGTTTTCGATCGGTTAGACGCAACTAGCTGAAACTAGCCCTCATGTTTGGATACTTTAGGGCTATTTGAGCCCAAACTAGCTCAAACTAACTCTAACCCATGCATCCAAACAGGCCAATAACTAGTGTAGTTAGACCTGCACAATACAAGTTTGAATGACTATGTTTGCTTGTTTTTAAATATTAGGCATGTTGCAGTTAATAACACACCTTTCCACTTCTTGTTTTTAAATATCAGATTTTTAACAATTTGGTCGTGCGCATGTAGGTCCTACTGCCAGACGTTTTGACCCAATATTCGACCCTTTTTGCATGTGGGGAACTGAGTTGTCCATGAATATCAGTCAAGTCAAGAAACTCAGAAATATTGTTAGGATAAATAAATTAGCGACAAAAAAACAATAAGATCTTTGTCTGCACAAAGAAGAAGACATCAGTTCACTACAGGTTGGTACTAACTGTTATACCTTGTCTTTTTAATTCCTTTGTGCCATTTCAAATCTAGAGGAGATATTTGTGCATATCCTTGATTACAGGCCTTTCTAAAACAGTTCACTGATGATTACCTCTCAAACCACCTGTATAGTCAGGAGGCGGGGAAGGTATTCATACAACACCCACGGTTCAATATTGAAGTCTTTCTGAAGAGGACGAAGGATGGATGGTCAATCATCCAGAGGCACTGGCCTAAAGTTGCAAAGACCTTCAACATCAATGGAGGCTCAATATTTGCCTTCCGCTTTTGTAGTTTTCCAGATGAGATTCATCTGCCTATGTACCGTCTATGATGCTAATTTCGAAAGGTTATAGATGTTGCATGTGAAACTTGGTGCTGGTGCAGTTGCGTAATGAGGTAGCTGAGTGCTGAAGCTATATGATGTTGTACTCTGATGTATTTCAATTATGAAATCCTACTTTTTTAATACGAAAATGAAATATATTATGTGATTAATATGAAATTTCAATTAGATTAATAAATGAATTATTAATAATAGGCTAATTAGCCTGGTAATCGGGTTTATAATGCAAACGGTCATTGAGAAAACACCATGGGCGATGACTTCAGACAACGCACACAGTTTCTAGGAATAAAACGTGTTGGGTCAATGAACAATCACACACGACTTTCTCTTGAAATTGTTTGCCTTATGCCACCATGCGCAAACAGTTACCACATAAAACATGTGTGTGATGGACAAACGATGCCACAAAGTTTCTTCTGCGCACCGTGTGTGATGCATTCAAAATGCAAACGGTAAAATTGTTAATATCGTCTGCAATGACAACGCTATCACAAACGATTTAATGAGGAAAATTATGTGTGATGTACGTACGAAAGGAAAAGTTTTCTCCGAATTGACTGTGTGAGATGTACATACGAACGGAAACGTATTTCTTGGCTTGACTGTGTGGGATGTACATACAAATGAAAACATATTCCTTGGATTGACTATGTGGAATGCACATACATATGGAAACATTTGTCTGGAACTCACTTTGTGGGATGTACTTACGACCGAAAAATGATTGGGCCAGTATAATTGTATTATTTTTTAACACAATTGTGCGTATAACCATATTTGATCGCTCGCCCATCGCACACGATCTCATTTTCCCAGCGTGTGTGACGGGAGAGCCTATCCCCGACGGTTTTTTGGTCATGTGGGAAGGATTCCTCACATTTGCGCGAGACGGAGGGCACCGTAGGACAACACCATAAATAAAATATACAATCATACCAACCAAGATCACGATAGTGATGCCCGGATAATTGAGCTACAGTGAACCTCTGCTAATAATGCCACGTCACCTCGGTTACTGTTGATAAACTCGCGTTGGTTCAATCCCGTTCGAATTCAAAATCAAAATCAAGTCAAACGGCAAAAGCTTACAAACATTAAAACTAAAATGTTCATCATGTGGCAAATAATCCCTAACTAATTTTTGTGATCAAACCAACCTTTTACAAAGTGTTTAAATGCCCTAAACTAATTAAAAACAGTAGCTAAATAATAGTTTAATTGCTTTTGAAAATATAAAAATATCGAACTAATTTATTTTGGGTCTAAACTAGGTTTGGAAGTGGCCTATTTTGATGATACTAATTTAGGTGCTAAATTGGTATTTTAAAGAAACTAAAATAAAACAGAAAAGAATAAATAAAAGAAAGAGAAAATGAAACAAAAAGAAAAGGAAACAAATAGAGGAGACCCCCCCCCCCTCCTTGGCACTTAGCCACTAGCTATCGAACCGGCCCAGCCCAACTCCCCCTCCACCATCTTCCTCTGTTCGCCGAGCCGCGGTGGAAGCCGCGCCAGCGTCGACGCCGCGGATTGCCACACGTCATCCATCCGCCGTCTCTGCCTGGTGGATAAGATCACCACCACTCCCCTGATGAACCCTAAATCCCCAATCCCCATTCTCCCCCATCTCTCTCCCTCACCTTGCTCTGCTCGATTGGAGCTCACGCCCGGACGGCCATCACCGCCGCCTCCTCTTTGCCGTGGCCACTGGCACTCCGAGCCACGAGGAGCTTTACAAGAGCTTCACCGCGACCTCCTCGACGTCATCAGCATTCGAAATCGCCAAGTGTCGGACTACAGCATCGCCTTCATCCTCTTCTTCCCCGACATCGATGCAGCCGTCCACCCATCGATCTGTGCCTCTCCGATGAGCCCTATCTTCGTCGGGCCTTCAGCAAGCACCGTTATGAGCCGTTGTTCGATTCCCTTCTCCCCCTCGAATCCCCACTGTTTAAGCCGCGCCCCACGCCTACTTCGCCCGAGTCGTGACCCGCTCTGCGCCTCCCCTCGCGCGTTCGCCTAGCCCGAGGTCGTCGCTCGACCGCGCCCGAGCTCCTGTCGAGCTCGCGGTCGCCGCCCCCCTGCTCGCGCCCTCTACGCCCCTGGACACGCTCACTCCCCGCGCGCCCACAGCTCCTGCAAGCGCCCCGCGCCCGCGCCCGCGCCCACCTTCCCCTGTCCTAGCTCGCGGTCGCTCGCTTCGCCGTCGTCCACTTCTACCGCCCGCTGCGCCCGCGCTCCAGCCGTGCAACGCCTCCCCGGCGTCCCCCTCTGTACGCTGCTCGCCCACCCCTGGCGGCGCCCTACCACACCCGTCGAGCTCCCTCCGCTGTTGCTGCTCCACCACCGCGGCCCGCGCCCTGCTTCACGTCGCGTCGCCCGCCTTCGTGCTCGCTCGTCTCTGCTCACCCACAGCTGCCGCCGATGTGCCCCGCTCCGCTTTGTCGCCAATCTCCACCACCACCGCGCTGTGCCACCCCGTGCAGCCAGCGCCCACCCGCTGCTTCACGGCCTTGCTGTGGCCTTGCCTCCGCCGCGATGCGCCCCTTCACCGCTCGCGGCCACGGCCGGCGTTTCGCCACGACCACCCCTGCCCTCCTCCACCCCGCCCTGCTGCACCGGCCGCCGCGCATGAGCCGCTCCTCCTCGCCGGTGCGCCCCTGCGTCCGGTCAACGCCGCGCTCAGGTTCGCCCCATCGGGCGCCCGTGCCCGCGCCCAATAACCCGCACCCGTTATGGCCTATGGGCCTTTGACAGGTGGGGCCCAGCCCCTGTAAAAAGATTTTAAAAGAGAGATTTCAAAATAATAATAATAATAAAATTAATTAATTAATTACTTAATTAAATTAATTAATTTTGGTTAGTTAACCTAATTAACTAGGTTAGTTAAGTTAAACCTATTTAGTTAAGTTGGGTCAATGACAGATGGGCCCCACTGCCCTATCTGACCAGTCAACGGACAGTTTTGACTGATGACGTCATGATGACATCAAGCTGGTGCAATAACTCCGTTTTAGAATTAATAGTAAATTCAGAATATTGTCAAATCTTTAAAAAATCATAGAAAATAAACTATAAGTCAGATGAAAAAGTTTTATACATGAAAGTTGCTCAAAACGACGAGACGGATTTGAATACGCAGTTCGTTCATCCGCCACACGTCCCTAGCATAGTGAACGCGCAACATTTCACCTCCGGTTCATCTGTCCGAAAACGCAAAACACCGGGAATACTTCCCGGATGTTTTCCCCCTTCGCCAGTAGCACCTAGTACTGCGTTAGGTCACCTCTAGCACCGCTCATTGCCATGTTACGCTTTGTGATGCTTTGATTGCTCTGTTATTTATTGTATTCCCCCTTCGTTAATTCTTTCTGGTAGACCCTGAGACTGTCAGCGACCCCAGTACTACTACGGAGTTGACGACCCCTCCTTGCCAGAGCAACTAGGCAAGCCCCCCTCCCCCCTTGATCACCAGATATCGCATATTCTTCTCTCTACTACTTGCATGAGAGTAGTGTAGCATGTTACTGTTTTCCGTTATTCCTATCCTAATGCATAGCCTGTCTTTGCTACCACTGTTGTTACCTTTACTTGTAATCCTAAATGCTTAGTATAGGATGCTAGTATTCCATCAGTGGCCCTACATTCTTGTCCGTCTGCCATGCTATACTATCGGGTCGTGATCACTCGGGAGGTGATCACGGGTATATACTTATATACATTATATATGATACATGTGGTGACTAAAGTCGAGTCGGATCGTTGAGTACCCACAAGTTATTTCGATGTGGGGGCTGAAAGGACAGGTGGTTCCATCCTGGTAGTGGTGGGCCTGGGTTCCCGACGGCCCCCGACTGTTACTTTGTGGTGGAGCGACAGGGGAGGTTGAGACCACCTAGATGAGAGGTGGGCCTGGCCCCTGGTCGGCGTCCATAGTTACATCAATTAACATGCTTAACGAGATCTTGGTATTTGATCTGAGTTTGGCTACTGGCCTATACGCACTAACCAACTACGTGGGAACAGTTATGGGCACTCGACGTCGTGGTATCAGCCGAAGCCTTCTTGACGTCAACGACTGAGCGGCTCGCGCCAGATTGGACTGGAACGCCTACTCTTGTATTAGGGAGGCTAGGTTTGCTTCCGGCCGCCCTCGCAACATGCAGGTGTGCAATGGGCAATGGGCCCAGACCCCTGCGCGTATAGGATTTAGACCGGCGTGCTGACCTCTCTGTTGTGCGTAGGTAGTGTTGCAACGTGTTGATCTTCCGAGGCCGGGCATGACCCAGGAAAATGTGTCCGGCCAGAGGGATCGAGCGTGTTGGGTTATGTGGTGCACCCCTGCAGGGAAGTTAATCTATTTGAATAGCCGTGTCCCTCGGTAAAAGGATGACTCGGAGTTTTACTTTGACCTTATGACAACTAGAACCGGATACTTAATAAAACACACCCTTTCAAGTGCCAGATACAACCCGGTGATCGCTCTCTCACAGGGCGACAAGGGAAGGATCGCCGGGTAGGATTATGTTATACAATGATACTTGGTGAACTTGCCATATACTCTCTTCTATATGCTTCATGGTGGAGGCTGCCAGATGCGTAGTCTTCGATAGGACTAGCTATCCCCCTCTTATTCTGACATTCTGCAGTTCAGTCCACAGATATTATCCATTTCATTGATACCAATGCATATGTAGTGTAGATCCTTACTTGCGAGTACTTTGCATGAGTACTAACGGTTGCTTTGCTCCCTCTTTCCCCCCTCTTCCATTTTTCTCGGATGTCGCAACCAGATGATGGAGTCCAGGAGCCAGAGGACTCCGAGGATGTTTCTACATGGATTTCGGCTTCGAGGACTAGTTAGGAGGTACCAGGCAGGAGGCCTTGCCTTTTCGATCGTTGCTACTTTTGTGCTAGCCTTCTTAAAGCAAACTTGTTTAACTCATGTCTGTACTCAGATAATGTTGCTTCCGCTGACTTGTTTGTATTTGAACTTATGTATTCGAGCCCTCGAGGCCCCTGAATTGTAATATAAAGCTTGCATTGTTTTAATTTGTGTCTAGAGATGTGTTGTGATATCTTCCCGTGAGTCCTTGATCTTGATCGTACACATTTGTGTGTATGATTAGTGTACGATTGAATTGGGGGTGTCACAAAGATTAACCCACACGACAAAATGGATCTACTCAAACATCATAGGATAGCTAAATATCATTGGGAAATAATATATGGAGTTGAGCATCATGTTTAAGTAGAGATTACAGCGGGAGAAGAGGTGTTACACCGCTGCATAGAGGGGGAGAAAGTTGGTGTTTACGGTAGCAAGATTGTTGATGTAGATCGCCGTCATGATCCTTGCCCCGGTGGCACTCCGACACCACCGGGAGAGAGGGGGAGAGAGCTCCATCCTTCTTCTTATTACTTGTACTCCCTCCTAGATGGGAGGAGAGTTCCCCCTCTGGTCCATGGCCTCCATGGTGGCGGAGGGGCCAAAGCCCCTCCGAGATTGTATCCCCCTCTCTGTTCTCTTCTATTTCGCGTTCCCTAGATCTGGCCCTTCACTGTTTCTTAAATTACCGAAGATCCGTAACTCCAATTGCACTAAAAATTTTACACAATTTTTTTCCATAAATTGTTCTTATTGCACCAGAAGAAGGGACCCAACCGCCTTACAGGGTGGGCACAAGACACCTGGGCGCGTCAGGGGGTGCCTGGCGCGTCCTGGTGGGTTGTGGAGGTCGTGGGCCTCCGTTAGCGTTGATTCCAAGTCCCAAAATCACGTATATTCCAAAATAATTCTTCGTAAATTTTTATCGTGTTTGGACTTCGTTTGATATGGATTTTCTACGAAACAAAAAACATGCAACAAACAGGAACTGGCACTGGGCACTGGATCAATATGTTAGTCCAAATAAAGCATATAAAATGTTGCCAAAAGTTTATAAAAGTTTCATAATATTGGCATGAAACAATCAAAAATTATAGATACAACGGAGACATATCAGCATCCCCAAGCTTAATTCCTGCTCGTCCTCGAGTAGGTAAATGATAAAAAAGATAATATTTGATGTGGAATGCTACCTAGCATAAACTTGATCATATATCTAATCATGGCATGAATATTAAGACATAAGTGATTCAAAGCAATAGTCTATAATTTGATATAAAGACGTCAATACTCAGGCATCCCAACAAACAATCATGTCTTTCAAAATATCAATGCTAAAGAAAGGTATCCCTACAAAATCATATAGTCTTGTCATGCTATGTCTTCTTAACACAAAGTATTTATCATGCACAACCCCGATGACAAGCTGGGCAATTGGTTCATACTTTTTAACGCGCTTTAGATTTTTCAACCCTCACGCAATACATGAGTGCAAGCCCTGGATATAACACTACATGTGGAATAGAGTATGATGATAGGGGTAAATATAGAGAAGACAAAAAAGTAAGGAAGTCTCACATCGATGCGACTAACCAACGGACTATGGAGATGCCCAACAATTGATATCAATGCGAGGAGTAGGGATTTCCATGCAACAGATGCACTAAGAGCTATAAGTGTATGAAAGCTCAATATGAAACTAAGTGGGTGTGCATCTAATCCTATAATGAAAAATTTCCACTGATATATTAAAGTGACTAAATAGGAGACTCTCTACATGAAAAACATGGTGCTACTTTGAAGCACAAGTGTGGAACTAGCATGCCCCTTCTCTCCTTATTTCCTTTTTTCCCTTTTTTCTTTCTTTTTTTTCTTTCTTTTTTTTTCTTTTTTTTCCTTTTTTATAATTTTTTCTCTTATTGTCCGGAGTCTCATCCCGACTTGTGGGGGAATCATAGTCTCCATCATCCTTTCCTCATTTGGGCAATGCTCTAATAATGAAAATTGATGAGCACACTTCTATTTACTTACAACTCAATATTACAACTCGACACCTATAACAAAATATGACTCTATATGAATGCCTCTGACAGTGTACCAGGATGTGCAATGATCTAGCGTAACATGTATGAAAAATGATGAACGGTGGCTGAGCCACAAACACTATGTCAACTATATGATTATGCAAAGCAATATGACAATAAATGCTCAAGTCATCAAAACGGAAGCGGTGGAATTTGCATGGCAATATATCTCGGAATGGCTATGGAAAGGACATAATAGGTAGGTATGGTGGCTGTTTTGAGGAAGATATAATAAGGCTTATGTGTGATATAGTGTATCATATCACGGGGTTTGGATGCATCGGCGAAGTTTGCACCGGATCTTGAGGTGAGAAAGGGCAATGCATGGTAGCGAAGAGGCTAGCAAATTGCGAAAAGGTAAGAGTGCATATAATCCATGGACTCACATTAGTCATAAGGAACTCATATGCTTCTTGCAAAAGTTTATTATCCCTCGAAGCAAAGTACTACTACGCATGCCCCTAGGGGGATAGATTGGTAGGAAAGACCATGGCTCGTCCCCGACTACCACTCATAAGGAAGACAATCAATAATAAATCATGCTCCAACTTCATAGCATAACGATTAACGAGAGACTATACATGCATGCTTTAGGAATCACAAACCTTAACACCAATATTCTTACTAACCACAACCTTTTACTAGTACCTCCCACATATTCCATCTCTATATCGCAAAACTATTGCAAGGAATCAAACATACCATATTCAATGATCCATAAGTTTTATGTAGGATTTTATAAAACCATGCAAATGACCAATTCCTTTTGACTCTCTAAATAGATATAAGTGAAGCATGAGAGTTGAATTCTTTCCATAAAAGACCATGCTCTAATACATATAAGTGAAGCAAAATAGCATTCTGCAACCAACAGTTTTCTATGTGAAGAGAAATTGGCAATCCAAGCTTCAAATGATATAACTATAAGTGAGGCACATGAAGCATTCTATAAAGACATACTCAAAAGGTATAAGTGAAGTGCAATGAGCATTCTATAAATCAACCATGGACTATCTCATACCAGCATGGTGCATAAAATAAAAAAATGAAAACAAAACACAAAAGATGCTCCAAGATTCACACATATCACATGAACGAAACGAGAACGAAAACATACCAATACTTGTTAAAGAAAGATGGGAGGCCTTCCGGGGAATCCCCAAGATTAGATGCTTGAGTCTCCTTGAATATTTACTTGGGGTGCCTTGCGCATCCCCAAGATTGAGCTCTTGCCTCTCCTTATTCTCCTCATATTGAGACCTCCTTGATCTTTGATCCACTTCATCCACACAAAACTCAACAGAAAGCTCGGTAAGATCCGTTAGTATAATAAAGCAAATCACTACTCTAAGTACTATTGCAAACCAATTCATATTTTGTTTTTGCATTGTAGCTACTGTACTATAAATTTTCCATGCCTTATACCACCGATAGAATCGATAATCTCATCAAAACAAGCAAAACAATGCATCAAAACCAGAATCTGTCTTAAACAGGACAGTCTGTAGTAATCTAAACATTCACCATAGTTATGGTACTCCAAAAATTCTCAAATATTAGGAAAAAATAAAAAAATTATAGAAAGACTGTGCAAAAAGTTTCAGAAACTTTCGACGTTCCAGTAAAAAAATGTAGAATCGTGCACTACAGCCAAAGTTTCTGTTTTTGCACCGCACATACCAACAAGCAATTTACTCATCCTAAAGGCAAAACTTAGCACATTATTTTTATAATAGAATGGAATTGTACAAGGGGTTAATTATTTTTGTGAGAATCTTCATGAAAAATTCTACATTGTTTCCATGAGCATGAACACAAGTGTTCAAGGTCGACCCTCACTTCTCCAATGCATAACTTCCAATCGCTTCCGTTTTGTGAAAAAGTTTTTAAGTTCCCCTCTATATTTTTTTGTTTTTAAACTTTATAAAAGCACTCAACAGAAAGAAATGACTCTCTAAAACGTTTGGGTTGTCTCCCTGGCAGTGCTTTCTTTAAAGCCATTAAGCTAGGCATAAAGTGCTCAAGTTATGAATCCACCTAGAACCCAAGGTATATCAAAGCCAATTTTAATTAACAATGATTTGACATTTACTAATGAGCACAAAGCAACATATATAATGCAATGACGAAGTCTAACTCTCTTCCTATGCATCGGCATGTCATACAAGAACAATTCATGCACATCAAATAAAGGCCAATACATAACATAAGAAGTTTCTTACAATTCTTTCGTGTTGGAAACATAGAGAGGCGGAGATGTAGTTCCTCTCTCATAATAATTGCAAGTAGGATCTGCAAGCGCATGCATATTACATTCATCAAAATTATCATGTGCTACGGTAAAAGTCAACCCATCAATATAATCCTTAATAAGTGCAAAATTCTCCGTTATAGTGTAGTTGGGAGAATTCAAAAAGATAATAGGACTATCATGTGTGGGTGCAATAGCAACAATTTCATTCTTAATATAAGTAACCATAGCAAGTTCATCTCCCTAAGCATAATTCCTATTGGCATCTTGGCCACAAGCATAGCAAGCATCAATTTCATCAAAAATGGATATTTCAAAAGAATCAACGGGATCATAGCAATTATCGTAGCATTCATCCTTCGGTAAGCACGACGGAACATTAAACTATGTATGAGTTGAAGAGCTACTCTCATTACAAGGTGGGCACGGGTAGCTAATCCGCTCTTATTCCTTTTGTTCTTCGATCTCCTCATCATCTTTTCATCAAATGAGCTACAGTTTCATCAATTTCTTCTTCCATAGTATCCTGCAAAATATTAATCTCTTCTTGGACAGCAGAGACATTCTCAATAAATACATCAAAATCATAATTTCATTTGTAAGTATCATACCAATATTTAAGGATAGCAAAATTTTCAGGTCTATAAACCGAATCATCAAAAGCTTCAAACTTTTCAAACAAAGATTCAATTTCATAAGCACCCTTAAAAGCAACACATTATTCTATTCGTTCCACATCATAGTAATCATATATACCTTAGCATAAGAAGCTAAGGTTTCATTATCATTAAATTCGCTTGAAAAGGGAAGATGTGGAGCGTACATCCTAGAGCAACAAGTATAATCATATCTCAAGCATAATTGCCTAGCATACCAATGCAACATATAAATTTGATCCCATAATAATTTCACTTTATGAGTCAAACGATAATCCCTAAAGTATTCAGGTTGATCCAATGTTACTCCCATTATCAAGTTGAATGAGTTTTCTCAGGATTATCAAAGTAGTGCATAATATTTTTCACATAACGACCATCGAGGGTTTTAGGAGGTTCCCCATCTCCATGAGTAGCAAGTACAACTAATTTTTGTGTATTTCGTGTTCCATATCCATAACTAAAGATAGAGAACAACTTAGAACAGGAAATCAAAACTACTTAGTGATAATGCAAACAAGCACACACGAGAATATTCACCCCACACTATTGCTCCCCGGCAATGGCGCCAGAAAAAGATCTTGATTATCCACAAATAAAGGGGATCATTTGTAGCCTTCTTCGATAAATAAGAGTGTCGAACCCAACGAGGAGCTAAAGGTAGAACAAATATTCCCTCAAGTTATATCAACCACCGATACAACTCTACGCACACTTAACGTTGTTTTACCTTAAACAAGCATGAAACTATTTTGCAAGAACAAAACTACGAGTACTTTGTGAGAATAAAACTACGGATAAATGCAAGGTAATAAAAGTGGATAGCTTTTGTCAACGAGAAAGTCATTTGTCCCTAGGCAATAGATAACAAGTACCAGTAATCATTCTTGCAATCTTACATGAGGGAGAGGCATGAGCTAACATACTTTCTCTACTTGGATCATATGCACTTATGATTGGACCCCTAGCAAGCATCCACAACTACTAAATATCATTAAGGTTGTGAAACCCAACCATAGCATTAAGTATCAAGTCCTCTTTATCCCATATGCAACAACCCACCTACTCAGGTTTAAGCTTCTGTCACTCTCGCAACGCACCATAAGCAAATCATGAACGTATTGCAACACCCTAAAGCGGGGATCCCTCACATTTGTGCGAATCGGAGGGCACCGTAGGATAACACCATAAATAAAATATACAATCATACCAACCAAGATCACGATTAACCCACAAGACAAAATGGATCTACTCAAACATCATAGGATAGCCAAATATCATTGGGAAATAATATATGGAGTTGAGCATCATGTTTAAGTAGAGATTATAGCGGGGAGAAGAGGTGTTACACTGCTGCATATAGGGGGAGAAAGTTGGTGTTGGCGGTAGCAAGATTGTTGATGTAGATCGCCGTCATGATCCTTGCCCCGGCGGCACTCCGGCGCCACCGGGAGAGAGGGGGAGAGAGCCCCGTCCTTATTCTTCCTCCTTGGCCTCCCCCATAGATGGGAGACGAGTTCCCCCTCTGTTCCATGGCCTCCATGGCGGCGGAGGGGCGGGAGCCCCTCCTAGATTGGATCTCCCTCTCTATTCTCTTCTGTTTCGCGTTCCCCAGATCTGGCCCTTCACCGTTTCTTAAATTCCCGGAGATCCGTAACTCCAATTGCGCTGAAATTTTTACACGATTTTTTCCATAAATTATCCTTCTCGTGCCAGAAGAAGGGCCCCAACTGCCTTACAGGGTGGGCACAAGACACCTGGGCGCGCCATGGGTGCCTGGCGTGCCCTGGTGGGTTGTGGAGGTCGTGGGCCTCCGTTAGCGTTGATTCCAAGTCCCAAAAATCACGTATATTCCAAAATAATTCTCCGTAAATTTTTATCGCGTTTGGACTTCATTTGATATGATTTTCTGCGAAACAAAAAGATGCAACAAACATGAACTGGCGCTGGTCACTGGATCAATATGTTAGTCCAAAGCCAAAAGTTTATAAAAGTTGTATAATATTGGCATGAAACAATTCAAAATTATAGGTACGACGGAGACGTATTAGTGAGCAGGCCAGGACTCAGGGCTGAGGATACCAAGCCCAAGGCCTGATCATTCCATGTAGTGAGCAGCCCATCAAACACCCTAGAGCTGGGCTGGAAGGCAACATTCTGGGCCATACTCAAAGTCAGAATCTCGTGAGCCTTGAAAATGGGTATGACTTGTAGCTGCAACCTCTGAATGCAAATTACCTAGGGAACAACGTCAATAAGAACAACCTTAGCAGAGACACATTTGCTCGGATCACCTAATCCACGAACATTCCAGGAAATGAAGGTAAACTTTCGGGTAGACCGGCTAGAGAGATATTGTGATTCAAATTGGATATCTAATGTTAGTGAGTTTAAAGCCAGGAGTGGATATGTGTTTACACTGGGTGGTATGGCACTGTTTCATGATAGTCTTGCTAATAGACCATCTTAACAAGGTCAAGAAATGAAGGGTCACAACATTAGACACAACCACTATAAAGGCATAGTAGCTTCATCGGTTTTTAATGGACTTTTTTTGGAAAAGGAGGATTACCCCCTGCCCCTGCATCAGAACGATGCACGCATCCATATTATTAAAGCAATATCCAAAAGGTAGTCTGGTACAAGCTCACTTGGAGCTTAAGATGGATGAAAAAGAATATACAATTTGCCACAACTGGTGAAAATAGGTCAAGAAGACTAAACACCTAGCCTATTATTGGACCGCCATCCAAACCGGTTGTTGATATCCCGAACTACCATCTCCCACTGGGTAAACCCAGTACCCAAAAGGTCCCTAGCTTTCCATAGAAGTGAGTAACGACCACGTGCGGATCTAAGTAGTGGCCTTGAAAATAACCTGCAAAAAATTTATACGAGTTTGTCTGTTAAAAACCATGTCATTTCTGCAGTTCCATATAGCCCAAAGTAATGCGCATACTCCTATCTGAATATGCCCCGCAGTGTTTGGCTCCACTTCATTTAGCCACATCCCAAATAATGTGTTAATACTACTTGGAGGGATGACATTAAAGGCTATATGAATCGAGCATCATAAGAGTTTGGCGAAAGGACAATTGAGAAAGAGACGCTTAATAGTTTCATGTTGATCACAAAAACAACATCATTGACTACCCTCCCATCTTCGCTTTGCTAAGTTGTCCTTAGTCAAAATCACCTCCTTGTGAACAAAACACATGAGGACTTTGATTCTTAGAGGCACTTTAATCTTCCAAATATGTGGTGATTTTGGAATTGGACCAGAGTGAATTAAATCGAAATACAGAGATTTCACTTAGAAAATTCCATTAGCAGATAGTCTCTAGTGAATCACATCTAGCTCGTCAGAGAGTTGAATGTCCATTAACCTCCGCACTAGATGTAACCACACATCCCATCGGTTTCCTACTAAAGATCTCCAAACTGGATGTTTATAGGGACATACTGTAATACTGTAGCAACATAAGCATCCTTATGTTATACAATATTATAAAGGGACGGATCTTATGTGATTAAAGGCTCCTCCCCGCGCCATGTATCCTCCCAGAATCTAGTCAAATTACCATTTCCAGTGATGAATTTAGTCCTGTGGAAGAAGGATGCTTTCGTCCTTATCAGCCCCTTCCAGAAAGGTGAATCATTGGGTCTAACGGTAACCTGGGCCAAGGTTTTAGATTGCAGGTACTAATTACGCAAAATCTATACCCACGTACCTTCGGTCTTCACCGAAAGTATGTACGAGCATTTACTGAGCAGACATCTATTATTTACCTCTAAATTATCAATCCCAAGCCCACCCTGGTCCTTTGGTATACAAATAGTATCCCACTTAGTTAGCATGTATTTCTCTTTAGTTCATCGCTTTGCCCAAAAAATCATGATCAATAGAAGTCTAACATTTTTCGTACCCCTATGAGTACTTCAAAGAAAGACAATAGGAACATCGACATATTTGTGAGTACTGAATTTATCCGTACCAGCCGTCCATCATAAGACATAAGCTTAACCTTCCAGTAACTTAGTTTTTTTTTTCAAACCGGTCTTCAATGCACTTCCACTCATTGGATAGCTTGCAATGATGAATTGGTAATGCCCAAATAGCTAAACGGAAGGGCACCCAATTCACATCCGAACAATTGTCTATACGTGTCTTGTTCATCTTTGGCTCTCCTAAAACAGAACAATTCGCTTTTATTAAAATTGACCTTTAATCCCGACAATTGCTCAAACAGACATATCACCAGCTTCATATTTGTGGCCTGTGCGAGATCATGTTCCATGAAAATAATAGTACCGTCAGCGTACTATAGTATGGACACCCCACCACCTACAAGATGGGTACTAATCCTCCTACTTGGCCATCCTCTTTAGCTCTTCCTATCGGAATTACCAACATATTTGCCACTATGTTGAATAAGATAGGAGACATCGAGTCCCCCATGTCTGAGGCACTTTTGTGTCTGGAAATAATGACCTATGTCATCATTCACTTTAATCTCGACGCTGCCTTTCTGTACAAATGAATCGACCTATTTCCTCCATGAATCGCCGAATCCCTTCATACGTAAGGTCTGTTGGAGGAACGACCATTTAATCTTATTGTACGCCTTCTCAAAATCCACCTTGAAGACCAGCCCATCCAGTTTCTTCAAGTGGATTTCGTGAAGTGTTTCATGTAAGACGACAACACCCTCTAGTATGTGTCTTCCGGTATGAAAGCCGTCTGAGTTGGTTGCACTCGGCAATCTGCGTCAGTCGGTTAGTGCTAACTTTAGTAAAAAAAATTAAAGCTCACATTAAATAGCCATATCGATTTGAACTGCTCAATACCCCTGTTCAAGAATTCATCCGATTAACCAGTTAACTTGCCGATTAATCCTTACTCATAGAGTCACCGAATAGCCGATAAACTGATAAATCGTCCGATTAATTGATTAAATGGCCGATTAACTTGCCGATTAGCTTATTAATCCCCTACTCGCCAGCCAGCCGAGCAGTTACCAGTTAACGATTTCCTCAACAATGCTCAATACACATTGCCTCCTCTTTCTTTGACAACGATGTTACCATTTCAAAGTTCAAGTGGAATAGCTGTGGTTGACCATTAAGCAAGTCATGGAACATTAGCAAAAGGTCACCCTTAATGACATGCCGACATTTCTTATAGAGCTCTCCTGGGAAGCCATCCGGCCCAGGTGCCTGCCGGTGGTTGAAAAATCAATACCAAGTATTCTTACGACTTGTAATAATTAGATTGATTGTCAAGGTAAACAATTTCATATGCGCTCATCAGGACATGTGACTGAAATTTGCCATAGAAATGAAAACTCTAAAGTTAGGCTGGTTATAGTGGGGAGTAACTTATACTAATGTCATGCGTATGACACTAGTCTAAGTTACTATCTTTATAGTGCAAAGTAACATAGTAATAATGTCATATGTGGCTTCATTTAATAGCTTGTAGACTCATCTTGTCTTGGAAAGAGCTATGTTACAGTAACATATTATGTTACCACTCGTCATTAACTATTTACCACATAAGTAAAAAATTCTCGAAATGCATTATGTTATTACATAAGTTACTCCTACTATGACTAGCCTTATAGCATTGGATTACATCTAGACATCTAAGAATAAGGTGGATCCCTTCATGGACGATTTATCTTGACACATGTCATGAATGATGCATCGAGAGGGACAAAGCTTGAAAACAACACCGTCAAAACGGTGCAAGCATGCGGTGTCGGCGCTGCTAACTTTGTCTACCGCCTTAATCTTTTCTACCTTTTTATGGTGTGAAGGAGTGGATTGGCTAACAACCTAAAGGAAAGAAGTTAGAGCACAACTAGCAAGCTTTGTCCATGCGGCCATGCCACACATATCCATTGGAAAATTGTCGGCAAAAGTAAGCCGAAATTAATAATAAAACGAAAGGTCAGGCTGGTTTATTGGAAATCAAAGGATGGTGCCCTACGTTATGGATTTCTCTTGCTTTTTAATGTCCACTATAATCACCATTTTGATCATTAAGGTGGGCCTCTAGACAAAGCCGCTACTGTCTGTATCCAGTTATGATTATACTACAAAGATTAGTGCAACCAAGTACGTGGGCCAATTATCCAAAGATCCATCTTTAAAAAGGACAATTTTTAAGCCAAATATCAGCCATTTCCTACCAATCCTTTGGGAAATCCGGTTAATATACTGGAACCTCGTACGAAACCCAGCGATATAAAACCGCAAAGCCAAGTATTCGCCGCAATCCCGATGCGCGCACTCGAGGAATGCGTCCGACATGAAGAATTCTTTCACCTCCAAAGTACTCCTCGTCCAGCTTTTGCTTGCCCTCCCGGTAGATCTCCTCCGCCCCCCTGATCGATCGGCCGAAGCCTTTCACTTTCCCACGCGTTTCTTTCCCATATTTTGTGTCCTCCGGCTTGCGTGCCCCTGCAAAGCTCCCAGACCCAGCCTCCACTCCCAAGTTTCCTCTTATTCCCTCCCTCCCTCCCTCCCTGCCCCTCCCCTGTTGGGGAAGAAACCTATGATTCCGCAACATTGCGTCAGGTATATATGCACTGCCCCCAGGAACAGCAAGGTCCTACTTTACACTTCCCTCCTCGTCAGGTACCCATCCATCCATCGACCCTCGGGCTTGTTCGGGAGCAGAGACCGAGCTCTTGATCTTGAGGGAGGAAGACAGCCATGGCTCGTTTTCTTAGGCCGTCCAACTGCATTGCCTACCTTCTCCTCCTCCTTGCCTTCTGCTGCTGCGGTGAGTTGTCTGTTCTTGTCCGTTCTCCGCTTTCTATTTCCTCAAAGATCTGTTTGTGTGCGCATTAGGTATGACATGACAGAGATGTTTTGGTGCGAAAGGCTGTGCTGGCATTTGAACGAACCCAAATCTGGATGCTGCATGTAGAATTGGGAGTGCATCCACGGAAAGAAAGTTGACTTGACATGTGTCAGTAACATTTCGCAAATCTTTTCACCTCACACGTTTCTTCTTCTTTTCATCCCTGCAGGAACAGAACAGCGGAGAGTGGAAGCATCCAACCGACTCACCCAACACCCAAGGATCCTGACCACCGTCTCGGTGATGAAACCATCGTACCCCACGATCACCACGCCCACTTCCGCATCCTACGCTATGCCGGCGTCCTCCAGGTTCCCGTCGCTGGCGGATGCGAACGACGGCGGTGACGTCGGCGGAGGTGGCATTGGCGGTGGCGGTGCTGCTGGTGGTGCCACCGGCGGTGGCGGTGCTGCTGGTGGTGCCACAGGCGGCGGCAGTGCTACTGGTGGTGCCACCGGCGGTGGTGGTACTGCTGGCGGTGGCGTGGGCGGCGGCGGTGCTACGGGCGGGGGAGCTGCCGGTGGCGTGGGCGGCGGCGGTGCTGCTGGAGGCATCGGCGGTGGCGGTGGCGGTGGGGGTGGCGGGACGTGGTGCGTGGCGAGCCAGAGCGCGAGCACGTCCGCGCTGCAGGTGGCGCTGGACTATGCGTGCGGCTACAGCGGCGTAGACTGCTCGGCCATCCAGACAGGTGGGAGCTGCTTCAACCCGGATACCATCCACGACCATGCGTCCTACGCCTTCAACAGCTACTACCAGAAGAACCCTCTCCCCACCAGCTGCGACTTTGGCGGCACGGCCACCATCACCACCACCGATCCCAGTAAGCTCAACGTCTCCAAGACACGCGTACATGATGATACATTTCTTCCCAAACATTCTCATCCTTGAACTACAGCCGGTTTTGGCAGAATCTTTCCAACTGAATTTTCAGCCCCTGTGTTTCCTTCTCACGCGAACTTATTTCGACCTTTGCAGGTTCAGGGTCGTGCCAGTATCCAGCGTCAAGGTAAAAAGTTCCTACTAATGAATAACCAACTGAAACAAAAAACTGTAGCCGGTACTTAATCTGTAACCGAGGCCTGAATTTTCTCTTGTGATTTGAAATGGCAGCGGCGGCGCTCAAGGGACCATGCCCCCGCCATCACCGACCACTCTGACGCCGACCACGCCGATGACTCCGACGCCGATGACCCCATTCACCCCGACGCCAATGACGCCGGACACCCCTAGCACCGGGACGCCTATGTACGGATCAAACTCGCCACCGGACTTCGGGTCGATGTCCCCTCCAGGCCCAGGATCAAACTCACCTCCGGACTACAGCGACGTCGGCGGCGCCCCGGCGACGGCGATGGGCAGGGCAACGCTGGCTCTCGTCTCCATCCTTGCCGCGACGCTATCGATGAGCCTCGCCACATGAGGCGATACACGCGTCTCGAGATGGCAATCCTATGCAGCAGTCAAAGAAGCGCGCGCCGTTGGATGCTGGGATGCGCACGCACGGTTGCACCGCAGAACAGAAACCTCCCTGCCGCGAAACCTTGCACAAAGCAGAGGTGCCCCATTTGTTTAGTAGTATCTTCACAACTCTGAAGCATGCATGCTGATGCAGCTGCTTCTAGCGTCGCCACTGCTCTGCTCTAGTGGGGGGCAGCAGATGTTTATATATCCGATTATACTATTGTATTTAGAAATTTATGAGCAATTTCATTTCCTTATTTACGCTGTGATATGTGGCCCGCTGACCATGATCGCAACCCACCCGTGTTTCACTTTGAGGAATCTTGACAACGGTGTAACACACAAAAGTGAACCAAACGTCCAAAACACGACTCAAAATAACTATTCCCTCGATCCCATAATATAAGACATTATTTTTAAATGACAATTATCCTGCATTCATTAAAAAGAAAAGAGTTGCTCAGTTAATTGGGAAAAACCGACCGAAAACCAGATTACCTAGTTAATTATGAAGGACCAAGCGAAAACTATCACAACCGCCGAGCGGCACACATAAGT
>NC_041384.1:438187350-438211395 GCF_002162155.2 Triticum dicoccoides
TATCGTCGAGACAACATGCATGCGTCATCGCTATCACTCCTCCCCTAAAAGCGTCATCGCCATCCTTAAACGTTGAGAACACGACTCCGACTTCGCCTTATGCGATCATCGACCCAACCCACACTGAAGAGGTCGTGTGGAGATGCATGAAGGTCCACGCCAAATCCAGCCACCTGCTGTATTATAGAACGGAGGGAGTACAAGACAACAACTATAAGAAATGCAGAATCCAATAAGCACTTGGAATTGTGTTGAAAGAGCATGGTGTGTGATTCCACAATTTACATTTCATTTCAGAACATCTACCTTGATTTCCTGCCAAAAAAGTATACGTAGAACCTATACGTCCCTGTAGCTCGATCGATCGCTCGGTGGAAAAATGGCTGTGAGAAAGAAAATGAGAAATGGGCCTGCAGAGAGAAAGAGAAGAGGCCTACTTGTGCTCTTTGATGTTGGGCCGTATAGCACCTTATTTGGGCCATGAACTCCCGCTGGCCATTCGTTCGTTGTCATATGTCAGTTGCAGGTCTCGCTTTCTAAAATTTTCACGTCCAGACTCCTAGATGGTTTTTGTTACTGTTATAAAAAAGATGTGTCTAGGGCACATCTAGATGTGCTCTAGTTATTGCACATCTAAGTGAGTGAACCAATCATAAAGAGGAAAAAAAAAGAAAAAAAAATATCCACACGAATCTCAACATAAGATCAATGACATAGGACTTAGATGTGCAATACTTATTGCACATCTAGATGTGCTTTAGCAAAACTGTATAAAAAAGATGGTTTTTGTTACTTTAACATTTAGAGTGCACACGGATCAGTTTGTACCTGGGGTTCAACGTGCTTCAAAAGAGACATTACACATGAACACAAACATCACATTTAAGATCCAAGCCTTCCCTAGTTTTGATTTTTTTAGGATATTCACGAAGTCATTATGCTTTTACTTGTTTTGAGTTTGCAATTACATTCAATGTACTGACCTGACGTGTCATGCCAGATTTTAGGAAAGCCTTACCAGATCGGAGTGCTTCCCGTGTCTAGGCCGTGTCCACATCGGTTTCCCTATGCTATGGAGTTCCGCTTCGTCGTCGTTCCGTTGCCGCGTAGTTGTCGTGATCGATGCCCCTTCATGTTCATTAAATAATGTACATACTGTTCAGCCGCACCGTGTGTGCCGCTTGGCCTCGCTACCTGATGTAATATGGAACTTATGTTTCCGCTAGCATTAATAAAGCGGTTGTTTTTTGTACCAAGTTGTTGTGTGTTGCCAGAAGACTAGATCTCTGGGCTGATAATGCAAGGTAAACCGATTGCTCTGAGCCGGGGTGCCACACCCTACGGGTTCGAGAACTATGTGGACATGACCAAGACACCTCTCCGGTCAATAACCAATAGCGGAACCTAGATGCCCATATTGGCTCCTACATATTCTAGGAAGAACTTTATCGGTCGAACCGTTATGACAACATACGCAATTCCCTTTGTCCATCGGTATGTTACTTACTCGAGATTCGACCGTCGGTGTCTTCATACCTAGTTCAATCTCATTACTGGCAAGTCTCTTTACTCATTCCGTAATACATCACCTCGTGACTAACTCCTTAGTCATTTGCTTATAAGCTTATGATGTGTATTACCGAGAGGGCCCAGAGATACCTCTTCGATACTCGGAGTGACAAATCCTAATTTCGATCTATGCCAACACAACGAACACCTTCGGAGATACCAGCAGAGCATCTTTATAATCACCTAGTTACATTGTAATGTTTGATAGCACACGAGGCATTCCTCAGGTATTCGGGGGATGCATAATCTCATAGTCGAAGGAATATGTATTTGACATGAAGAAAGCAATAGCAATAAAAATGAACGATCATTATGCTAAGCTAACTAATGGGTCTTCTCCATCACATCATTCTCCTAATGATGTGATCCCGTTATCAAATGACAACTCATGTCCATGGTTAGGAAACCTTAACCATCTTTGATCAACGAGCTAGTTAAGTAGAGGCTCACTAGGGACATGGTGTTTGTTTATGTATTCACACATGTATTTAGGTTTCCAATCAGTACAATTCTAGCATGAATAATAAACCTTTATCATGAATAAGGAAATATAAAATAACAACTTTATTATTGCCTCTAAGGAATATTTCCTTCAGTCTCACACTTGCACTAGAGTCAATAATATAGATTACATTGTAATGAATCTAACACCCATGGAGTCTTGGTGCTGATCATGTTTTGCTCGTGGAAGAGGCTTAGTCAACGCGTCTGCTACTTTCAGATCCGTATGTATCTTGCAAATTTCCATGTGTCCCTCCTTGACTTGTTCACGAATGGAGTTGAAGCGTCTCTTGATGTGTTTGCTTATCTTGTGAAATCTGGATTCCTTTGCCAAGGCAATTGCTCCAGTATTATCACAAAAGATTTTCATTAGACCCGATGCACTAGGTATTACACCTAGATCGGATATGAACTGCTTGATCAAGACTTGTTCATTTGCTGCTTCCAAAGCAGCTATGTATTCCGCTTCACATGTAGATCCCGCCACGATGCTTATCTTGGAACCGCACCACCTGATAGCTCCACCATTCAATAAAAACACGTATCCAGTTTGTGACTTAGAGTCATTCGGATCGGTGTGGAAGCTAGCATCGACGTAACCATTTGCGACGAGCTCTTCGTCACCTCCATAAATGAGAAACATATCCTTGGTCCTTTTCAGGTACTTCGGGATGTTCTTGACCGCTGTCCAGTGATCCACTCTTGGATTACTTTGGTACCTCCCTGCCAGACTTATGGCAAGGCACACATCAGGTCTGGTACATAGCATAGCATACATGATAGAACCTATGGCTGAGGCATAGGGAATGACTTTCATTTTCTCTATATCTTTTGAAGTGGTCGGGCTTTGAGTGACTCAACTCCACACCTTGTAACATAGGCAAGAACCCTTTCTTTGACTGATCCATTTTGAACTTCTTCAAAACTTTGTCAAGGTATGTGTTTGTGAAAGTCCTATTAAGTGTCTTGATCTATCTCTATATATCTTAATGCCCAATATATAAGCAGCTTCACTGAGGTCTCTCATTGGAAAACTCTTATTCAAGTATCCTTTTATGCTATCCAGAAATTCTATATCATTTCCAATCAACAATATGTCATCTACATATAATATCATAAATGCTATAGAGCTCCCACTCACTTTCTTGTAAATACAGGCTTCACCGAAAAGTTTTTATAAAACCATATGATATGATCACCTCATCAAAGCGTATATTCCAATGCCGAGATGCTTGCACCAGTACATAGCTGGACCACTGAAGCTTGCACACTTTGTCAGCTCCTTTAGGATTGACAAAACCTTTTGGTTGCATCATATACAACTCTTCTTTAAGAAATCCATTAAGGAATGCAGTTTTGACGTCCATTTGCCAAATTATAATCATAAAATGCGGCAATTTCTAACATGATTCGGACTGACTTAAGCATCGCTACGGGTGAGAAGGTCTCATCATAGTCAACCCCCTGAACTTGTCAAAAACCTTTCACGACAAGTCGAGCTTTGTAGACGGTGACATTACCATCAGCGTGAGTCTTCTTCTTGAAGATCCATTTATTCTCAATGGCTTGCCGATCATCAGGCAAGTCCACCAAAGTCCACACTTTGTTCTCATACATGGATCCTATCTCAGATTTCATGGCCTCAAGCCATTTACCAGAATCTAGGCTCATCATAGCTTCTTCATAGTTCGTAGGTTCGCCATGGTCTAGTAACATGACTTCCAGGTGTGACAGCCCAAGTCTGACGCTCTAGACGCCTTCCATGTTCTTCGTTGTCGTCGCGTGTTTTATTTGTTTGTTGCATTCATCATGTCATCATTTGCATTGCATCGGCACTCCGTTGCCATCATGTTTTCAAATTTGCAACTGTTCACAGTGTTGGGAAACACAGTAATTTCAAAATTTTCCTATGCACACACAAGATCATGGTGATGCATAGCAACGAGAGGGGAGAGTATCGTCTACGTACCCTCGTAGACCGTAAGTAGAAGCGTTATGACAACGCGGTTGATGTAGTCGTACGTCTTCATGATTGACCGATCTACTACTGAAGACACGACACCTCCGTGATCTGCACACGTTCGGCTCGGTGATGTCCCATGAACTCACGATCCAGTAGAGCTTTGAGGGAGAGCTTTGTCAGCATGATGGCATGATGACGGTGATGATGTTGCTACCGGAATAGGGCTTCACCTAAGCACCGCTACAATATTACCGAGGTGGATTATGGTGGAGGGGGGCACCGCACACGGCTAAAGATCAATGATCAACTTGTGTGTCTATGGGGTGCCCCCCTCCCCCGTATATAAAGGAGTGGAGAAGGGGGAGGGGGCCGACCTCCTAGGCGCGCCCCAAGGGGAGTCCTACTCCCACCGGGAGTAGGATTCCCCCTTGCCTTGTTGGATTTAGGAGAGAAGGAAGGAGGGGGGAGGAGGAAGGAAAGGGGGGCCGCTGAGGGAGTCCTGGATTAGGGGGTCCTCGGACAGCCGGACTATATACTTTGGCCGGACTGTTGGACTATGAAGATAAAAGATTGAAGACTTCGTCCCGTGTCCGGGTGGGACTCTCCTTTGCGTGGAAGGCAAGCTTGGCAATTCAGATATGTAGATCTCCTCCCTTGTAACCGACTCTGTGTAAGCCTAGACCCCTCCGGTGTCTATATAAACCAGAGGGTTTAGTCTGTAGGACAAGAACAATCATAATCATAGGCTAGCTTCTAGGGTTTAGCCTCTACAATCTCGTGGTAGATCAACTCTTGTAATACTCATATCATCAAGATCAATCAAGCAGGAAGTAGGGTATTACCTCCATCGAGAGGGCGCGAACCTGGGTAAACATTGTGTCCCCCGCCTCCTGTTACCATCAGCCTCAGACGCACAGTTCGGGACCCCCTACCCAAGATCCGCTGGTTTTGACACCAACATTGGTGCTTTCATTGAGAGTTCCACTATGCCGTCACGTAAAGGCTTGATGGCTCCTTCGATCATCGGCAACAATGCAATCCAGGGTGAGGTTTTTCTCCCCGGATAGACCTTCGTATTCGGCGGCTTCGTACTGCGGGCCAACTCGCTTGGTCATCTAGAGCAGATTGATAGCTATGCCCCTGGCCATCAGGTCAGATTTGGAAGCTTGAACTACACCGCCGATATCCACGGAGACTTGATCTTCGACGGATTCGAGCTCGTGTCAGGCGCGCCGCACAGTCACGACGAGCATGACTTAGCTCTGCCATCGGACGGTGTTCGGGTGATCGCACCTGCGATTACTCTGGCCCTCAATCCGAAGCAGATCGTGCCATCCGAGGACGGGTGGATGGACCCCGCCACGGAGGCCTCACACTTAGCGGCGATAGAGCCGAATACTGATTTCACCTCCTATGAGACCTGTGTTACCGGACCCTTAGATTCGTCCCCGACCACAGGCTCCGAACTGCCTGCGTCCGCGCCTATCTAATCTGATTGGGCACCGATCATGGAGTTTACCTCCGCGGATATTTTCCAGCACTCGCCCTTGGGTGATGTGCTAGATTCATTGAGGTATCTCTCCTTGTTAGGAGACCCTCAGTCGAACTATGTCCGGCTCGAGTGGGAAGCGGATGACGAAGGAATTTGTTCCCCACCCACCACCCACTTAATAACCACTATCGACGACTTAACCGACATGCTTGATTTCGACTGCGAAGACATCGATGGTATGGACGACGATGCAGGAGAGAAACAGGTACCACCGCCCACAGGGCGCTAGATAGCCACTTTATCACACGATATATACATGGTGGATACACCCAAAGAAAACAACAACGAGGAATGGGAGGATGCAGTGAAGGATAGTCCCCTCGAGAAGCAACCAAAGCGACGATGTAGGCGCCGCTCCAAATCCCACCTCATCAAAAACAACGATAACAGTGCAAGAAAGAATAATACCCCGGTTGACTCCAAAGGAAACGACGACCACATGGACCCAGCGATGGAGCAGGATGAGCTAGCGGACGACGAACATAGTATAGAGCCGCTGTCCGACCACGGCGACACCGAGGGTAAAGCTCATCAACCTGTCTCCGGAGAGGAGAACAGTCCGGACGATGATGCACACATCATCTCGGAAAGGCACTTGGAACAAGAGAACCTCCATAGAAGTCTTATCGCCACCGCGAGGAGCCTTAAGAAGCAGAAGCAAAGGCTTAAGGCCGCGCAGAATTCCCTCAACAGCAGATGGAACAAAGTGCTTGACACTGAAGAAAAGTACGGCGGCAGTCACCACACAAAGAGCTATCCAAAGCGCAAGCTGTTGTCTGAATTCGATGACGAGGCTTTAGAGCCCATTCAGCCAAAAAATAAAACGGCCGATCAGCCGGATCGACCACCCCATGGCCGCGACAGGGCGGCTAACAACGTCGCGCACAAGTCAGCACACGATTTATGTGAAGACCTACACAAAAAAGGCGGTATGGCCAGGTCCATCTACGGATCTAGGAAGCACGCTCTGGCACAGAATCATGGCCGCCCAAACGACTATACTGACCGAATAACAGCTCGGAATCAAAACCAAATGCTACAGCCGTCCGAAGAATGCCATGACACATCCAAATACAGGGGTGCCGCACACCCCCTATGCTTCACCGATGAGGTGCTGGACCATGAATTTCCAGAGGGATTCAAACCCGTGAACATAGAGGCATACGACGGAACGACATACCCTGGGGTCTGGATTGAGGACATTATCCTTCACATCCACATGGCTCGCGGAGATGATCTCCACGCCATCAAATACCTGCCCCTCAAGTTGAAAGGACCAGCTCGGCACTGGTTGAAAAGCCTCCCCAAAAACTCAATTGGAAGCTGGGAAGAGCTTGAGGATGCTTTTAGGGCCAATTTTCAAGGGAGCCATGTATGACCTCCGGACGCAGACGATTTAAGTCACATAATTCAACAGCCCGGAGAGTCAGCCCGACAGCTTTGGAACATATTTCTCACATAGAAGAATCAAATCGTCGACTGCCTGGATGCCGAAGCCTTAGCAGCTTTCAAGCACAGTGTCTGGGACGAATAGCTCGCCAGACACCTCGGCCAGGAAAAACCGAGGAGAATGACAGCCCTAACAAGCCTTATGACCCACTTTTGCACGGGCGAAAACAGTTGGCTGGCCCGTAGCGGCACCAGCAACCTAGGCACATCCAAAGTCAAGGATGGCAACGGGAAACCGCGACGCAATAAAAGCAAGCGTCGAAACAACGAAGACAGCCCAGACAACACGGCGGTAAACGCCGGATTCAGGGGCTCTCGACACGGTCAACGAAAAAAGCTATTTAAAGGCAGCAGAGATGGACCGTTCAGCCTAAACAAGATTCTAGACAGATTATGTCAGATTCATGGCACCTCCGACAAACCTGCAAATCACACCAACAGAGAATGTTGGGTCTTCAAGCAGGCCGGCAAGCTAAATGCCGGACACAAGGGGAGGGAGACACCAAGCGAAGACGAGGATGAGCCTCGCCAGCCGAACACTGGGGGACAGAAAAAATTCTCACAAGAGGTCAAAACAGTGAACACGATTTACGCAACTCACATACCGAAGAGGAGGCGCCAGCACGCACCCCGAGACGTATACGCCGTGGAGCCCGTCACCCCCAAGTTCAACCCATGGTCGGCCTGCCCGATCACTTTTGATCGCAGGATCACCCGAATAGTATCCGACATGGAGGATCGGCTGCCTTGGTGCTAGACCCAATAATTGACGGATACCATCTCACCCGAGTCCTTATGGACGGCGGCAGTTGTCTTAATCTGATATATCAGGACACCGTCATCAAAATGGGGATAGACCCGACACGAATCAGCCAAAGCAATACTACCTTTAAAGGAGTAATACCAGGCCCAGAGGCCCGCTGCACGGGCTCTATAGTACTAGAGGTTGTATTCGGTTCTCCCGACAACTTCCGAAGCGAAGAATTAACCTTCGACATCGCTCCATTCCAAAGCGGCCATCACGCACTACTCGGAAGAATGGCCTTCACTTGTTTTAATGCAGTACTGCATTACGCTTATCTTAAGCTTAAGATGCCCGGTCCACGTGGCATCATCATAGTTAGCGGAAACACAGAGCGTTCCTCACATACGGAGGAATACGTGGCGGCTCTAGCAGCCAATTACTGAACGACCTCTCCAACCAGAAGAAATGATCGGTCGTCAAGACCACGGACATGGTTAGACGAGTCCGGCGCACCACTAGCTGTGACAGCTCAGATAAACCTGAGATTGGGTCGATGGATGCTAGGGGCTTCCCGCATGTAAAAAGGGCTACAGTTCGGCTTGACCCTATTTTAGATTGCATTTTAATGGTTCATTAAGCATAACCAATTTTTCGCACGAAGACTTTCACCTGCGGTTTTCTCTTTTACAGATGATCATCGTGCTACACCCTTCCAGAATACGGCACAACGGAGACACAGGCGCAGAGGTGCAGCAGGGCCCCGCTCAAAGGCTTGTTTTTAGATTAAGACCCTGTGTAAACCTGTTTTACGGTCTCTTGTTGCTTCACTCCCTCCGGATACTCAACACAACCGAAAGGGATGCTGGCGTTATTGGCATTTCGTCACGTCATATTAATGCAAGTACCTGGAAATTCAGGGCTCATAATCGAGGGCGTTACTCAGCACAGTATATGCTGTAAAGTCCGAATACCTTAGGGAGTGTTCGGCGTCACGAGTTTGGCCTTATATGCATCGGCTCTGAATCATGTCTTTGGTCAATAGTTGGGTTTGCCCGGCTCCCGTGTTTTGCTACCTTACGTTCCGCTCTATCGGCTAAGGTGGCACCGGGAGAACTACTGCGATTGTGCCCCGGTTCATCTAGATGAGCACCTCCATAGAGAAAGCCAAAAACTGGCTGTCATGATAAAGCGCGAGACTGGTCAACCACTCGATGACTCAGCGGAATCTTCGCGATTCCTCCGCATTAACGAAGGATCGATTTCCCGGTCATGTATGTACGAGCACCGTATTCGGATGAGCGCGGAAGTACCAGGGGCTATATAGTAGCCCCATCGTCAAACTCCTATGGCTAAGTGAAAGTGTTAAAGTTTTGTAGTCCGATTGCCTTGTCCGCCGCACTATCACCTCCTTAATGGACCAAGACGTTGGGTCAAGTGTGAATACACGCTTTTCCGAATACCCCTGCATTATGTGCGTGGGGGCTGAAGCCGACGACTGCAAACTTTCAGGTTATATACATAAATAAACGGCCGCACAGGAGGCATCATAATACTTTCAGGCAAAAGTATAAACACAGCCTTTATAATCCAAATAGCATTGTTTTTACAATTGGGATACATGTCACTCGAACATGATACTCTTCAAGCACTAAGCCTCTATTAAACGAGCGCCTTCCAGGACTTCTTCAAATAGTGCTCAGCCGAGACCTGTCCTACGGCCGGATCCTAGGTTGCAATAGCGGTGGCCTCCATATCTGCCCAGTATGCCTTAACACGGGCAAGAGCCATCCGCGCACCCTCTATGCACGCCGACCTCTTTACAACGTCGATATGTGGCACAACACCAAGGAATCATTGCACTAAACCAAAATAACTATTCGGCCTTGGTCCCTTCGGCCAAAGATGATCCACGATAGACCTCATGGCAAGTCCGGACAACCTATGGAGCTTGGCCCACTCGGCCATTTGTTCATTTAATAGCAGCGGACGCGTTGGAGCACTGAACTGCGACCAGAACAATCTTTCCACTTCATGATCTTTCTGATCTTTGAAAAACTCAGTCGCATCAGCAGCACTCATTGCCAAGTCCAAGTACGCGTCTGCAGCACTCCATAATTGATCCAGAGGGGCATACTTCGGATCTCCGAACTTCGTCCGCAACAAAAAGGGCTTCCCAGCTGTGATATCTCCGGCTTGATGGAGCTCCTCCTTCGGCACTCTGATTTGAGAGCGGGTTTCCTTGGCTGATTCCATGACTTTTTTCAGGTCAGCCACTTTCGCTTGGCTTTCCTTTTCAAGAAGCTTATATCGGCCGGCGGCATCTTTCAGCTCAACAGCCATCTTGCCTATTTCATCTTCGCTCCGGCGATGAGTAGCCTGTTCGGCTCTTAAGTCTTCGGCCGCCTTTAGGGCGGCCGCATCACTTCTCCTGGCTTGTTCCTTGGCTCGGGCAAGTTCCGCCCGGAGGGTCTCCACGGCGGCAGCTCCATCTACAGTCATAGCATATTATAGATACTAGCATCATGCTCCTCTTAATATTTGTTGACCACCCGAAAATACATACCATGTGCCTCGTCAAGCCGCTTGTTCACAAGCGCAATGTCGGCATCTGCCGCGTCAAGTTGCCGCCTCAGTCCGGCAAACTCAGCAGTCCAGCCAGCCACCGGACCCTCAGCCGCCTGCACATGAAAGCAATGTGATCATTACCTGGGACTATGATCCTTTGTTTGCCGCCTCTGGATAGCAACCCGAGTCGCAGGGGCTACTATCTATATAGAGCACACCTAGCATGTGCGGTACCGTCAAAAAATTTATATATTACTTTGCTTACCTCAAAGTCTCGTAGCAGGCTCGTAAAAGCCTCATGCAACCCACTTTTGGCGGATGAAATCCTCTCAACCACCGTACCCATTAAAGTACGATGCGCCTCAGAGATAGCTGCTTGCTCCAAACGACCCATCAGTGCGTCCGGTTGTGCACCGAACAACCCCAAATTCTCTCTGTTGCTCTCCTTAGGAGCCGAATACTCCGGACTTCGGGTGGCCGAAGGGTTACCTTCTGGCCTTGGCGGATCAGGAGAAATCCTCCGTGATGACACCTCAGGGTCGTCCGCCCCAGGAGGCGGGGAGACAGGGGGAGGCGTTTCGCTCTCCATCATCTTTGGAAGAAGATCCCCCGAAGACAAACTCTGTCGAGAAGGGCTACGAGCCGGATTGCAAGATATATGTCTCGGTTATTGTCCTTGGAGATAAAGCAGGCTATATTTACCAAAGTACTCTCGTTCACTTACAGCTTGGTGGAGGGCTGGCCCCCTTGCGGGCACTGTGCGGTAAGGACGCCCTCCGGGGCAGGGCCCCCTGGCGAAGGTTTCTTCCCTCATTTGGAAACCTTCGTTTCCAAGTCTTCAGAGGCGGTCCTTTTCCTTCCTTGGGGAGAGGGGATTCTAGATTCTTCTCCCCGATTATCCTCCTTCGTGGAGACACTAATTCCCCCGGTTTGGATGAGTAATGTGTAAAGCTCGCTTTTGGCTTCTTTATTCCTCCCTTTATCTTCCCCTAATGGCACTTGATAAGGTGCGTGCTCAAGCATCCTGGCTAGTACAGGATCCGGTGAGCCTTCGGGAAGGGGGGCCGAACACCTGATCCTCTCCGCCTTTCTTATCTAGTCCTGGCCGAGAGCGTTTTTTTTAGAATGATGTTATGACAAATAAAAAGACAACATGTTCGGTCGCAGAATTACTTACGTGGGTATCTAAACAGTTGCAATTGAGACCCGCATCCTCGGCGGTGTCCGGACACTTTATTCGTGATCCGAAGAACAATCCATACATCTCTTCGAGCGGCACGCCGAAGAATTGTTGAATAGTTTGCGGTCCTTTCGGGTTGAACTCCCACATACGGAGAGATCGACTTTGGCATGGCAGGATTCGACGAACTAGCATAACTTGCATTACCTTGACAAGACTTACATCCCTCTTGAGGAGATCTCGGATGCGAATTTTCAATGTCAGCACGTCATTAACTGGCCCCAGTCCAGCCCCTTGTTGACCCATGACGCTAGTTGCGGCGTGGGACCCGAGCAGAAGGCAGGGGCAGCTGCCCACTTTGTACTTCGGGGAGCTATGATGTAAAACCACTCCCACTGCCATAAGTTGGACACCTCCAGGAAGGAACCCTTTGGCCATAGAGCATCGACGCCTTTGCTTATTATGGCACCTCCGCATTCTGTGTGTCGCCATCGATTGTCTTCGGCTTCACATTGAAGGTCTTGAGCCATAAGCCGAAGTGTGGGGTGATGCGGAGGAAGGCCTCACACACGACGATAAACAACGAGATGTGAAGGATGGAACTTGGAGCTAGATTGTGGAAATTAAGCCCATAATAGAACATAAGCCCTCTTACAAAGGGATCAAGACTAAAGCCTAGCCCTCGGAGGAAGTGGGAAACAAATATGACACTCTCGTTGGGTTCGGGAATGGGGATAACCTGCCCTTGAGCAGGCAGCCTGTGCGAGATTTCGGCGTCAGATACCTGACTTCCCTTAGATTCTTAATGTCCTCCTATGTGACAGAGAAGGCCATCCACCGACCTTGAAGGTTGGATCCGGACATGGTTGAAGATCCGAAGCGCTTAGCCTGAGCCTTGGGTGTTAGAACTCGAGGTGGGGGAGGGGAAGGATCGAGCGCGAGAAGAAATGGACAGGCCTTGGCCCCTTTATAAAGGGGGTGAATATCAAGCGTCCTCCGCATGGCCGTTTAGAACTTGCCTAAAATCGAGGAGTCATACTAACAAGCATGATTGGGTTACTCACACCCATATTGATGAGAATCCCGTGATAGGGGGAACACGATCTCTGCTTCGATGAGACGTGCCAATAAAACCGCCTCACAACACGTGCAGTGGCAGGCTGGGAAAAACGGTTCGTAATGACCGGACCACGGCAGATGCCACGTTATGAAAAGTTGTCAGCAGATTAGATTTGTGGAATATTATACTCTCTACAGTGGTATGTGGAATTTGTTTTACAGATCCGGACACAATCCTTGCGTTCAAAATCTTCTATGGAGTATTCGGAGAAGGAACCCGCCTTGCAATGCCGAAGAAAATATGCGCTCCGAACTCATTATCATTGAAGCCTGGTTCAGGGCTACTGAGGGAGTCCTGGATTAGGGGGTCCTCGTACAGCCGGACTATATACTTTGGCCGGACTGTTGGACTATGAAGATACAAGATTGAAGACTTCGTCCCGTGTCCAGGTGGGGCTCTCCTTTGTGTGGAAGGCAAGCTTGGCAATTCGAATATGTAGATCTCCTCCCTTGTAACCGACTCTGTGTAACCCTAGACCCCTCCGCTGTCTATATAAACCGAAGGGTTTAGTCTGTAGGACAAGAACAATCATAATCATAGGCTAGCTTCTAGGGTTTAGCCTCTACGATCTCATGGTAAATCAACTCTTGTAATACTCATATCATCAAGATAAATCATGCAGGAAGTAGGGTATTACCTCCATCGAGAGGGCCCGAACCTGGGTAAACATTGTGTCCCCCGCCTCATGTTACCATCAGCCTCAGACGCACAGTTCGGGACGCCCTACCCGAGATCCGCCGGTTTTGACACCGACACCGGCCCTCCTCCCAATTCGGATTGGGCTTGGGGGCGGGGCCCTCCTTTGCTTCTTTCCCCTCTCTCCTACTAAGGCCCAATAAGGCCCATATACCTCCAGGGGGGTTCCGGTAACCTCCCGGTGCTCCGGTATACTCCCGTTTTCACCCGGAACCATTCCGATGTCCAAACATAGGCTTCCAATATATCGATCTTTACGTCTCAACCATTTCAAGACTCCTCGTTATGTCCGTGATCAAATCCGGGACTCTGAACTACCTTCGGTACATCAAAACACATAAACTCGTAATACCGATCGTCACCAAACGTTAAGCATGCGGACCCTATGGGTTCGAGAACTATGTAGACATGATCGATACATGTCTCCGGCCAATAACCAATAGCGGAACCTGGATGCTCATAGCGGACCCTATGGGTTCGAGAACTATGTAGACATGACTGAGACATGTCTCCGGTCAATAACCAATAGCGGAACCTGGATGCTCATATTGGTTCCTATATATTCTACGAAGATCTTTATCGGTTAAACCACATAACAACATACGTTCTTCCCTTTGTCATCGGTATGTTACTTGCCCGAGATTCGATCGTCGGTATCTCAATACCTAGTTCAATCTCATTACCGGCAAGTCTCTTTACTCGTTCCGTAATGCATCATCCCACAACTAACTCATTAGTCACAATGCTTGCAAGGCTTATAGTGATGTGCATTACCGACAGGGCTCAGAGATACCTCTCCTATACTCGGAGTGACAAATCCTAATCTCGATCTATGCGAACTGAACAAACACCATTGGAGACACCTGTAGAGCACCTTTATAATCACCCAGTTAGGTTGTGGCATTTGGTAGCACACAAAGTGTTCCTCCGGTATTCAGGAGTTGCATGATCTCATAGTCATAGGAACATGTATAAGTTATGGAGAAAGCAATAGCAACAAACTAAACGATCATCGTGCTAAGCTAACGGATGGGTGAAGTCAATCACATCATTCACTAATGGTGTGGTCCCATTAATCAAATGACAACTCATGTCTATGGTCAGGAATCATAACCATCATTGATTCAGCGAGCTAGTCAAGTAGAGGCAAACTAGTGACACTCTATTTGTCTATATAATCACACATGTACTAAGTTTCTGGTTAATACAATTCTAGCATGAATAATTAACATTTATCATGATATAAGGAAATAAATAATAACTTTATTATTGCCTCTAGGGCATATTTCCTTCAGTCTCCCACTTGCACTAGAGTCAATAATCTAGTTCACAACTTCATGTGATTTAACACCAATAGTTCACATCTTTATATGATTAGTTCACATCTCCATGTGACTAATACCCAAAGGGTTTACTAGAGTCAATAATCTAGTTCACATCTCTATGTGATTAAGACCAAAGAGTGATCATGTTTTGCTTGTGAGAGAAGTTTAGTCTACGAGTCTGCAACATTCAGATCTGTATGTATTTTGCAAATTTCTATGTCTACAATACTCTGCACGGAGCTACTCTAGCTAATTGCTCCCACTTTCAATATGTATCTAGATCGAGACTTAGAGTCATCTAGATCGATGTAAAAATCTTACATCAACGTAACTCTTTACGACGAACTCTTTTATCACCTCAATAACCGAGAAATATTTCCTTAATCCTCTAAGGATAATTTTGACCGCTGTCCAGTGATCTACTCCTAGATCACTATTGTACTCCCTTGCCAGAATCATGCTAAGGTATACAATAGGACTGGTACACATCATTGCATACTTTATAGAACCTATGAATGAGGCATAGGGGATGACTTTTCATCCTCTTTCTATTTTCTGTTGTGGTCGGGTTTTGAGTCTTTACTCAACTTCACACCTTGCAACACAGGCAAGAACTCCTTCTTTGACTGTTCCATTTTGAACTACTTCAAAATCTTGTCAAGGTATGTACTCATTGAAAAATCTTATCAAGCGTCTTGATCTATCTCTATTGATCTTGATGCTCAATGTGTAAGCAGCTTCAGCGAGGTCTTTCTTTGAAAAAATTCTTATTCAAGTATCCTTTTATGCTATCCAGAAATTCAGTATCATTTCCGATCAATAATATGTCATCCACATATAATATCAGAAATTCTACAGAGCTCCCACTCACTTTCTTGTAAATACAGGCTTTTTCAAAAGACTTGTATAAAACTATATGCTTTGATTAACTCATCAAAGCGTATATTGCAACTCCGAGATGCTTGCACAGGTCCATAGATGGATCGCTGGAGCTTGCACATTTTGTTAGCACCTTAAGGATTGACAAAACTTTCTTGTTGTATCATATACAACTCTTCTTTAAGAAATCCATTAAGGAATGCAGTTTTGACATCCGTTTGCCAGATTTCATAAAACGTGGCAATTGCTAACATGATTCGCACAGACTTAAGCATCGCTATGAGTGAGAAAATCTCATCATAGTCAACACCTTGAACTTGTCGAAAACCTTTTTGCGACAATTTGAGCTTTCTAGATAGTAACACTACTATGAGCGTCCATCTTTCTCTTGAAGATCCATTTATTCTCAATGGCTCACCAATCATTGGGCAAGTCAATCAAATTTCATACTTTGTTTTTTATACATGGATCCCATCTCAGATTTCATGGCCTTAAGCCATTTCGCGGAATCTGGGCTAATCATCGCTTCCTCATAGTTTGTAGGTTCGTCATGGTCTAGTAACATGACTTCCAGAAAGTATTACCGTACCACTCTAGTGCGGACCATACTCTGGTTGTCCTACGAGGTTCGGTAGTAACTTGATCTGAAGTTTAATAATCATCATCATCAGCTTCCTCACTAATTGGCGTAGAAATCACTAGAACTGATTTCTGTGATGAACTATTTCCAATTTGGGAGAAGGTACAATTACCTCATCAAGTTCTACATTCCTCCCACTCACTTCTTTCGAGAGAAACTTCTTCTCTAGAAAGGATCCACTCTTAGCAACAAAGATCTTGCCTTTCAGATATGTGATAGAAGGTGAACCCAACAACCTCCTTTGGGTATCCTATGAAGACACATTTCTCCAATTTGGGTTCGAGCTTATCAGGTTGAAGCTGCATGGCAGCCCCAAACTTTAAGAAACGACAACTTGGGTTTCTAGCCAAACCATAGTTCATACGGTGTCGTCTCAACGGATTAGACGGTGCCCTATTTAACGTGAATGTAGCTGTCTCTAATGCATAACCCCAAAATGATAGTGGTAAATCGGTAAGAGACATCATATATTGCACTATATCCAATAAATTCTACGGTTATGAAGTTCGGACACACCATTATACTATGGTGTTCCAGGTGGCATGAATTTGTGAAACTATTCCACATTGTTTTAGTTGAGGACCAAACTCGTAACTCAAATATTCATCTCCATGATCAGATTGTAGAAACTTTATTTTCTGTTTACGATGATTTTCCACTTCGCTCTGAAATTCTTTGAACTTTTCAAATGTTTCAGACTTATGTTTCATCAAGTAGATATACCCATATATGCTCAAATCATCTGTGATGGTCAGAAAATAATGACACCCGCCGCGAGCCTCAACACTCATCAGACCACATACATCAGTATGTATTATTTACAATAAATCATTTGCTCGCTCCATTGTTCCGGAGAATGGAGTCTTAGTCATCTTGCCCATGAGGCATGGTTCGTAAGCATCAAGTGATTCATAATCAAGTTATTCCAAAATCCCATCAACATGGAGTTTCTTCATGCGCTTTACGTACACCAATATGACCTAAACGGCAGTGCCACAAATAAGTTGCATTATCATTATTAACTTTGCATCTTTTGGCTTCATTATTATGAATATGTGTATCACTACGATCGAGATTCAATAAACCATTTATTTTGAGTGTATGACAATAGAAGGTTTTATTCATGTAAATAGAACAACAATTATTATTTGACTTAAATGAATAACCGTATTGCAATAAACATGATCCAATCATATTCATGCTCAATGCAAACACCAAATAACATTTATTTTAGGTTCAACACTAATCCCGAAGGTAAAGGGAGTGTGCCATGGTGATCTTATCAACATTGGAATCACTTCCAACACACATCATCACCTCGCCCTTAACTAGTCTCTGTTTATTTTGCAACTCCCGTTTCGAGTTACTACTCTTAGCAACTGAACTAGTATCAAATACCGAGGGGTTTCTATAAACACTAGTAAAGTACACAACAATAACATGTATATCCAATATACATTTATTCAGTATGCCATCCTTCTTATCCGCCAAGTATCTAGGGCAGTTTCACTTCCAGTGACCATTTCTTTTGCAGTAGAAGCACTCAGTTTCAGGCTTGGGTCTAGCTTTGGGCTTCTTCATGGGACTGGCAACTTGCTTGCCATTCTTCTTGAAGTTCCCTTTCTTTCCCTTGCCCTTTTACTTGAAACTAGTGGTCTCATCAACCATCAACACTTGATGCTTTTCTTGATTGCTACCTTCGCTGATTTCAGCATCGCGAAGAGCTTGGGAATTACTTTCGTCATCCCTTGCATATTATAGTTCATCACGAAGTTCTAGTAACTTGGTGATAGTGACTAGAGAACTCTGTCAATCACTATTTTATCTATAAGATTAACTCCCACTTGATTCAAGCAATTTTAGTACTCAGGCAATCTGAGCACATGCTCATTGGTTGAACTATTCCCCTCCATCTTGTAGGCAAAGTACTATCAGAGGTCTCATACCTCTCGACAAGGGCATGAGTCTGAAATACTAGTTTCAGCTCTTGGAACATCTTATATGTTCCGTGGCGTTCAAAACATTTTTGAAGTCCCGGTTCTGAGCCGTAAATCATGGTGCACTAAAGTATCAAGTAGTCATCATACCGAGCTTTGCCAAACGTTCATAACGTCTGCATCTGCTCCTGCAATAGGTCTGTCACCTAGCAGTGCATCAATGACATAATTCTTCTGTGCAGCAATGAGGATAATCCTCAGATCACGGACCTAGTCCGCATCATTGCTACTATCATCTTTCAACTTACTTTTCTCTAGGAACATATCAAAAATAAAACAAGGAAGCTATGCGCGAGCAATTGATCTACAACATAGATATGCAAATACTATCAGGACTAAGTTCATGATAAATTTAAGTTTAATTAATCATATTACTTATGAACTCCCACTTAGATAGACATCCCTCTAATCATCTAAGTGATCACGTGATCCATATCAACTAAACCATATCCGATAATCACATGATATGGAGTAGTTTTCAATGGTGAACATCACTATGTTGATCATATCTACCATATGATTCATGCTCGACCTTTCGGTCTCAGTGTTTCAAGGCCATATCTGCATATGCTAGGCTCGTCAAGTTTAACCCGAGTATTCTGTGTGTGCAAAACTAGCTTGCACCCGTTGTATGTGATCATAGAGCTTATCACACCCGATCATCACGTGGTGTCTCGTCACGACGAACTGTAGCAATGGTGCATACTCAGGGAGAACACTTATACCTTGAAATTTAGTAAGAGATTATCTTATAATTCTACCGCCGAACTAAGAAAAATAAGATGCATAAAGGATAAACATCACATGCAATCAATATAAGTGATATGATATGACCATCAGTATCTTGTGCCTTTGATCTCCATCTCCAAAGCACCGTCATGATCACCATCGTCACCGGCTTGACACCTTGATCTCCATTGAAGCATTGTTGTTGTCTCGCCAACTATTGCTTCTACGACTATCGCTATCACTTAATGATAATGTAAAGCAATTACATGGCGATTGCATTTCATACAATAAAGCGACAACCATATGGCTCCTGCCAGTTGCCGATAACTGTGTTGCAAAACATGATCATCTCATACAATAAAATTTAGCATCATGTCTTGACCATATCACATCACAACATGCCCTGCAAAAACAAGTTAGACATCCTCTACTTTGTTGTTGCAAGTTTTACGCGGCTGCTACGGGCTGAGCAAGAACCGTTCTTACCTAAAAATCAAAAACAACAATGTGGTATAGTGAGTGCTTTTTGATCTTCAGAAAGAACCTTATTCATTGAACCCGATTCAACTAAAGCTGGAGAAACAGACACCCACTAGCAACCTGTGTGCGAAGCACGTCTGTGGAACCAATCTCGCATAAGTGTACGCGTAATGTCGATCTGGGCCGGTTCATCCAACAATGCCGCTGAATCAAGAATCAACTAGTGACGGCAAGCAATATGTATATACCCACACCCACAACTCCTTTGTGTTCTACTCGTGCATATAACATCTACGCATAAACCTGGCTCGGATGCCATTATTGGGAAACACAGTAATTTCAAAATTTTCCTACGCACATGCAAGATCATGGTGATGCATAGCAACGAGAGGGGAGAGTATCGTCTACGTACCCTCGTAGACCATGAGAGGAAGCATTATGACAACACGGTTGATGTAGTCGTACATCTTCATGATCGACCGATCTAATACCGAAGATACGACACCTCCATGATGTGCACATGTTTGACTCGGTGACGTCCCGCGAACTCACGATCTAGGAGAGCTTCGAGGGAGAGCTTCGTCAGCACGAGGGCGTGATGACGGTGATGATGTTGCTACCTGAACAGGGCTTCACCTAAGGACCGCTACGATATTACCGAGGTGGATTATGGTGGAGGGGGGCACCGCACACGGCTATAGATCAATGATCAACTTGTGTGTCTATGGGGTGCCCCCTCCCCCGTATATAAAGGAGTGGAGAGGGGGAGGGGGCCGACCTCCTAGGCGCGCCCCAAGGGGAGTCCTACTCCCACCGGGAGTAGGATTCCCCCTTGTCTTGTTGGATTTAGGAGAGAAGGAAGGAGGAGGGAGGAGGAAGGAAAGGGGGGGCACTACAAAAAAATACACTTCCGTGATGATACGTGTTTGTCACAGTAGGTCGCGTTTTTTTGTCATGCATGTACATCCATGACGATTTTATGACAGAATCAAGATAGTCATACCTGTGCTGTCGTAGAAGTGTTCCATGACATTACCAAAATTATCATCACGGAAGTGTGCACTTCCATGACGATAAATCGCACGTCACAGAAGTGCTTTCATCAAGGGGGACCGACACATGGCATCCACCGTAACGGAACACTGTTAAGCTATCGGGTTGGGTTTTGGATCCGATAACCCATTAATAGCCCCGACCAATGGGGATTTTCCACGTGTAAAATCATCATTGGCTGGAGGAAACACGTGTCGGCTCATCGTTGGGACAGATGTCATCCACTCATTGGACAAAAGGCGCCTATGATACGTCGACACGTGGCACGGCCCAACAGAGGCCCATTCATGTGAAAAGGCCGGCCCGTTTGACTTGGTAAAAAGGTGGCGGGCCGGCCCATGGAAAGCCTGTTAACGGCATGTTCGCATATAGCCCATTTACAGCCCGCTAACCCAAGGCCTGTTACGCCCTATCCGAATTTGGCCAAGTAGCGTCATCTGGGCCATCCAATATGATTCCAGCCCGTTTTCACTTTTGGCCCATGTATGGCCCATGACGTCTTTCGGCCCATATGAGGCCCTATGTAAATCTTGGCCTATTAACGGCCTGTGGTGAAACTGGCCCGTAATGAACAGTGTATCACTTTATACCCATTAACGGCCCGTGGTGAAACTGGCCCGTAATGAACAATGTATCACTTTATACCCATTAATGGTCCGTTATTCTGATGGGCCGTTTCCAGCCCATGTTATCTTTCGGCCTTCTCAGAGCCCATTTATTCTTGGGCTCATTTCCAGCATTCGTTTAATTACAGTCTGTTACTGTCATTTTCTGCTTGTGGGCCAAATTCAGCCCGTGGTTAGAGTCGTCCCGTTTGTGGTCCGTTAATACGTTGGGCCGTTTTCATCGTGTCATCAAATACGGCCTATTAACGATGGCCCGTTATGGTCAGCCCATGAACGGACGATTCCAACTCTAGCCCGTTTACGACCATAATGCGGCCTGTTATTGGCCCATGTTTGGCCAATCGATCATATGGCCCGTATAAGGCCCATTGATGATACGACCCGTAGAAGGCCCATTGTTTCTACGACCCGTAGAAGGCCCATTGTTTCTACGGCCCGTAGAAGGCCTACTATTTCTACGGCCCGTAGAAGGCCCACTGCTTCTACGACCCGTAGGAGGCCCAGTGTCACTACAGTAAATATTAGCCCGTGGTTATTGTGGCCTAGTTTAAAAATAGGTTATTGCAGCCACTAGCAAACCACGGAAAAAGAACTGCATTGACTACAAGCAAACAAATAAACAAGACAACAAGGAAATAAATAAGCAAGCAACTTACACTAGGCTATCACGGCTATTACACATATTACATCCACTGGGCATCAAAGTTCACCACCAGTGCAAATATAGGGAACAAAGCAGCATATAAACGCCGCAGCAAAACAAGTCCAGAACTGAAACCACTTTAGAAGAGTTCAAGAAACAATATCCCGGGTACCCATAGTGCTGGCAAGATGCTTAGCAAGCTTATTAACTTTCTCTTGTTTGGCGCTTAAATCCTCCAACGCTTGCACAGTCCTTCGGCTTCCTCAGTCCTTCGGCTTCTTGCCGCAGCACAGCTGACTGATGCCTTTTAGCTTGTAGCTGAGACTGAAGAAGCTGAAGTGATTCAGGCAGCGAGTTCGAAGAGCTTGTGCCAGCGGTACTAGCCAGTAACTCGAACAGTACATCAACACAGGACTATGGGGTTTTCTCACTGTCTACAAGATCGCTTTTATCACCTTTCTTGGAGACCAACATGGTTGTCTCACTATCTTGAACCTTATCTCCATTACTTTCTCTACCATTGCATAGTGGGGTGTTCTTCTCCAATATTTTGTTTGCATACTACAAGAGAAACAAGCAGACACATCACATGTTTAGCTTGTAGTATATGAAACTCATTTTGGTAAACCGGTTCAGTAGTAAGGTGGACAGGATAACAGCATGAAACAAACATATATCTATGTACTATGGTCATTGTATTGTCTGTATCATTCTAGTTTATGTTCCCTAATCAAGATAGAGACATAGTTCAACTCATATATTTTTAAGACACAACAGCATAGACAGAATATAAGTGTGAGAAACTACACAACATTGGCAGCACTTGTAATGTGCATCACATGAGAACATAACTGTTTATACAACTTAAACTGAAATCAACATAGAGCAAGAAGTTAGAACAACAATCCAGTTAAAGAAATAGGTTTAAAACATACCTGTTGCGCCATTGGAGTTTCAATTGAATCCTTCAAATTCGAAAGTAGTTGGTATGAGTAAATACAGTGATGCAACAACAAAGGAGTATGGACCATAGCTACGGAATCTGACCTGAGAATAGTTGCTCTTCTGCTTTAAACATGGAGTTTGGGTTAGCTGTGGTGGTCTTCGTGCTTTGGGCACTGCAGTAGCTTTACAAACTGCTCGTGTGGGGGTACTCTATGGTGGACATGGTGCTTTGTCAACTATAAGTGGGTTACTATCCGCTGGGTTGCGGTTAGATGGGTTGTAGCTGGTTCTCTGCCCAACGGTGTAAGTGTGCAATATGGAAGAGTCTTGATTATGTGTGGTGGGGCTAGTTTGTGAGCCAGTACAACCATGGTTCTATCTGCATCGACGGTAGCACTTTCTTTTGTGAAGAACGGGTTTTTGCTCCCTTAGATACTGCCATCACCCCCTCCAATTCAAATGGCTGATAAACAAGAAAATAAATTGAACGTACAGACATTGTATGATAGATAGATGTGGTAATTCATATATATGTTGTCTAACCAAACAGGACAGCATGACACAATTTCACATATATGATGCCTAACTAAACAGGATAGCATGACACAGTTTCAGATATATAATGGATAACTTAATAGGATATAATGGCATAATTCAACATATGATGAGTACCTAAACATGATGACATGACAAAACTATATGATGTCTTTCTAAAATAGGTTGGGATGAAATAATTCACATACATGTTGTCTAAGTATACAAGATGGCATGATATAATTGACATAATTGATAAATATACTAAGCAGTTGGCACTCGCATGTATGATATCTAAACTAAGCAGATAGAATTCAATATTGTGCATATGATGTCTAAACTAAGCAATGCAAGACACCATATGCATCATATGAGAAATATAAACATTGCAACTTAGAGCATACACCTCAGGTGGGATATAGGACTGGTCATCTGTCTCTGAATCCTCCTCTAAGGAAATCCCTGTAACCATCGAGATATATGCTTCAACAGGTACCATTGCCTGCTCTGAAGACCTTGTTTTCACTCCAGATATTTCCATAACCGGCTCAAATGGCTGATACACATGAAGAGTAGTTCAATATACACAGATTGCCGACAAATGGAATACCTAATGAAAAAAAGATGGCATGAGATAATTCACATATATGATGCCTAGCTCCATGGCGGTGCATAACTCATATATATGATAACTGGCTGAAAAACATGGCATTGCATAATTCACATATCTGATATAGAAAGCAAACAGGAGGCATTCACACAAAGCATGTCTAATCTAAGCAGATGGCATGGCAATGCAAGACACCATATGCATGATATGAGCAATATAACCCAGCCAAGTTAGAGCATGCACC
>NC_041384.1:438211554-438223922 GCF_002162155.2 Triticum dicoccoides
GTGGCATTCACACAAAGCAAATCTAAACTAAGCTGATGACATATAAGATGTATAATGTAAGCAATGCAAGGCGCCATATGCATGATATGACCAACATCAGCATGCCAGGTTAGAGCAAACACCTCAGGTGGTAAACAGGCATGGTCGGCTCCTTCTGAATCTCCATCTGAACAGTTATCTTCCTCTGGAATACAATCTGGAAATGCAGGAGGGGGGGGGGCACTTCGCCCACCATGGAGCGGCGTCTGCATGACATTATATTCGCACGCAATGGTCTTCTCTTTTTCTCTACATGTTCAGTGCGATTGTGTACAATATCTGACATGCATAATAATAAAAAATAGTTTGATTTTGTAAGGCCTAAGGGGTGCATGCAAAAATCAAGACTGATGGTAGCAAACGAGTGGATGGATCCAAAACTAATGATAGCAGGTAGATTATAGCTTCAGTTTAAAAAGATAGACAATGGATCATTTATTGTTTGTTGCCCACCCAACATGAACCACATAGAAGACCCCAGATGAACCAGATAGTATACACATACTATTCGTTGCTGGCTTGATATGAGACCCATGGGCAATTCAAAACTCAAGATTGAACGATAAAGTAGCAGGTAATAATAACCGATGTATAACGTAAGCAAACACGAAAGACTGTGACCTCTCTTCCGGAACTATGTAGTCCTCAAGTTCATCTGCTCAGTCGATGATGGTAATGCAGTTGGTGTGGCTGCCGACAACAGGGAAGATGATCTGAGGCAGCGAAAGGAAGTCTGCAGTGGGGATCTCTGCTGCAGTGAACGCTTCTGTTGATGGTGCACCTCAGGTGGGGTGGATGACGGCACGACAGGAGCAGGACATAACACACAGAGTTTTCTTTGACGCCTATCTGAAAATGAATTAAATCTGTAAGGGCACCTTAGAATTGGAGGATTCTATAAACGCAAGGACAGGAAAAACACAAGAATAGGATAGGAATGCACGTGCAAAATAGAGCATTTGGAAACATAGGTTTTCAGTCAACCTGGGTGTTTGGCTCACATGAATTGGAAGAAAAGAGGAATGGAGAAACAAAGTGATGCGATGAGTGTACAACCTCTTTGGCATAGCCTTGTGGACCTCAGCATCATTGGGTTGGACGTGGAGGATGATGATGATGCTGGTGTGACTATCGGAGGCGGGGAAGAAGATCGGAGGCCTCTGGAAACGACGCCGAGGGTACCGCTCTGCTGTGATGGATGGTTCCGTCGTTGGAGCAACTCTACTAAGGTGTACGGTGACGAGGCTGAAGCATGACAAGATAGACAACATTAATCTGAAGTGGGACCCTAATATCATCTACAATAGATGATGTAAAATACATCACCAAAAAGTGCTAGATGTAAAACGCATCATCCGCGCTATGGCCGCTATGACAGATGTTGTAAGTACTGTTCACTCTGAACTTAACTGAAGAAAATGAACTTCACAGTCGAAACTGAATTTTACTGTCGAAACTGATTGAACTAGTAACAAAGCATTGCAATAGATGTTTAGGGCGTTCGAGCACTAGTAGCAGAGAAGCAGTGACCTAATCAGCAGACGCTCGAGCAGGGAACGCACTAGCAGAGAGCAAGTCGTGTAGTAGCACCGAGAGCGAGTGCTAAAGAAGCAACTCCTGTAGCTGCCGGAGGTCGTGCAGCAGCAACAGCAGCGCAAGCGAGAGCAAGAGCAGAGCAGCAACACGAATGAAAGCAGGAGTAGTGCAGCAGCACGATCGACAACAAGAATAGAGCCGCAGCGCGAGCGAGAGCCGGAGCAGCTGCAACTAGTGCCGTTGTGGAAGTCGCTGCCAAGGAAGCAACGACATGGGGAGAGACGTCGTGGATGATGTGGCCAGCGACGGCGCCGTCGATGGAGACACGCCATGTCTGCTTGGTATCGAGCACCGGCAGCCTCGTGAGATCGAATAAAAGATAAAATGCAGCGGTGAGTGCAGAACCTTCTTGGTGGCGCCGAGTTGGCCTCGACTTCATCGGAGGAATTGGTGAGGGTGATGTGGTTCCGGTGGGGCAGGTCAAGACGGCGCTATGGGGATTGAGGTGGCGCGATAGACGAGGCGAATGTCAGGGCAGTTCCTTGGAGGTGGAGGACGGGGCGGCTGATCCGGCGGGACGACGAGATCGACAACGGATCCTCATCCGGTGCGGTGGATGAGGGACGGCGAGCTGTTGCGGTGGATGACGTAGTCGGGGAAGAGTCTCCGGCTGGGCGGCAGTCGGGATGCTGACGGAGGAGCATGGGGTTTCACGGATTTTGGTGGCCTCGGTGTACGAATGGGGGGGGCGAAGGGGGAGGGGGAGCCAAGCTTAGGGACACGCTTGTCCGAAATGTAGGGTAAGTTACCAGCGTACCCCCACTGGTTTTGACACCACGACATGGAGCTTCATTTCCGGCTGAGGGGTAGAAGGGGGATTTCGTGTGTCTGGTCTGCGGGAGCGATTTCGGATGAGGAGGGAGTTCTCGCGCGCGTCCAAATTTCGGGATAACAAGGCGCATCGCGGGTTGAAGAAGCGGGAGTTTCAAAGCAGGTGAGACAAAAGATACTCGAGCTTGAAAATTCAGGGTAACAAGGTGCAGATTCCTTGTTCGGCAGAACAAACTTAACGTGTTAAAAAAACAATTCATACAATACACAAGAGAGTCATGCCCCCTTTTACTATATTGCTATAGATGCCATTGAAAAAACTACAAGAAAAATGTAAAAAAATCAGGAGAACAAGATTACCCTGCACAGTATCAAATTGATTCGCACTTCCCTCAACAACAACAAAAAACAAATCAATTCCCACCAAAGAAAGAGTAATGTCCCTTTTTATGTGATTACAGATGCCATGATCTTGAATTTCAATTTTTGAATCCACATTATGTTGAATTCGAATATATCGTTAGGTGACCTTGCAGTTTATAATTGATGTAGTCGTACATTTTGATCTTCCATCATATATGAACATTTACTCCACCACGTGAACATATATATTGTTGTCTACCATATGGACTAAATTTGAATCAATTTTCCTTATTTGAATACGATTGTTGTCAAGTTATACAATAATTTAAATATTATCTTGATAACAAAAAACATACATATAGCAGTAATCACATTTCACTATGAACTACATGTACCATACGCTCTCCAATTCAAATATTTGTATCCATTTTATGTTGAATTCAAAACATAGTACATTATTGGTCTAGGTAGCGAGATGTTTGGGATAATCTAAACCCTGTTTTCATACATATAACTTTTGGCTGAATTGGGACAAGTTTTGGTATAAGCCTCTTGCAAAACCGGAGATTCTCTCAACAAGCCTCGTGGTTCCGAGAGGGAACATGTCACCTTTGTGTGCGAAACGATATACGCTGCCTCCCCCCTAATTTTATTTATAGAGGCAACATAGAACTATATGAGTGCCTTGTTAAATTTTGGAATTATTTCAGGTTCATTTGGCCTTTTTATACATTAATTGAGTTTCTGGACTTTTAATGTGCATAATCTAAATATGAATTGCATGCACATGCTCCGGTGCACCAAAGTGGGTTGAAAAATCACATGTGTGTCCTTGGTTGAATTTCTAGGTCCCATGGAAGAAATGAGAATGAAATTCAAACATCTGGGCGTCATGACTCGGCCGAGAACATCAAGAAACTTTGATTTTAAATTCATGTAAATCCAAAACTCACCTGGGAATCATGAAACTTGGCATGCTGTCATGTCATGGCACTAACATGTTGTGGTAAAAAATTGGGCCGATTTGGAAGCTCGTGGTTCTAAGAGGGAACGTGCCACCTTTGAGTGTGAAACGATATACGCTGCCCCCCTTGAGTTTCTTAACAAAGGCAACATAGAACTACATTCGTGCCCTGTTAAATTTGGAATTATTTCGGGTTCGTTTGTCGGTTTTTATACATTAATTGAGTTTCTGGTCATTTAATGTGCATAAGTCAAATTTGAACTACAAGCACATGCTCTCGTGCACCAAAGTTGGTTGAAAAATCACATTTATGTCCTCGGGTGAATTTCTAGGTCCCATGCAAGAAATGAGAATAAAATTAAAACATCTGGGCATCGTGGCTCGGCTGAGAACATTGAGAAACTTGGTTTTAAAATTCTTGTAAATCCAAAACACATCTGAAAATCATGAAACTTGGCATGGATGTCATGTCATGGTACTACCATGTTGGGGTAAAAAAATTGGCCAAATAGGAACAGATTTTGGTATAAGCTTCTTGCAAACCGAAGCTTCTCTCAAGAAGGCTCGTGGTTCTGAGAGGGAATGTGCCACCTTTGAGTGCGAAACGATATACGTTGTCCCCCCTGAGTTTATTTACAAAGGCAAAATAGAACTACATGAGTGCCCTGTTAAATTTTGGAATTATTCCGGCTTCGTTTGGCCTTATTTACAAATTAATTGAGTTTTTGGTCATTTAATGTGCATAATTCAAATTTGAACTACAAGCACATGCTCCCGTGCACCAAAGTTGGTTGCAAAATCACATTTGTGTCCTCGGGTGAATTTCTACTCCCTCCTTTCATCTATATAGGTCCTAATGCGTTTTTCGAGGCTAAGTTTGACCAAATGTTAGAGCAATAATATATGACATGCAACTTACACAAAGCATACCTTCAAATTTGTATGTCAAAGGAGCTTCCAATAATATAATTTTCATAGTATACATCTCATGTGCTATTAATCTTGTCAATAGTCAAAGGCTGTCTTGAAAAACACATTAGGCCCTATATAGATGGAAGGAGGGAGTAGGTCACATGCAAAAAATGAGAATAAAATTCAAACATCTGGGCATCATGGCTCGATCGAGAACATTGAGAAACTTGGTTTTAAAATCATGAAACTTGGCATGGTGTCATGTCATGGTAGTACCATGCCGTGGTAAAAAAATTGGCCGAATAGGAACAAATTTTGGTATAAGCTTCTTGCAAATCGGAGCTTCTCTCAAGAAGGCTCGTGGTTTTGGGAGGGAACGTGTCACCTTTGTGTGCATAATTCAAATTTGAAATACAAGCACATGTTCTAGTGCACCAAAGTTGGTTGAAAAATCACATGTGTGTCCTCGGGTAAATTTCTAGGTTCCATGCAAGAAATGGGAATGAAATTCAAAATTCTGGGCGTCGTGGCTAGGTTGGAAACATTGAGAAACTTAGTTTTTTAATTCCTGTAAATCCAAAACACGCATGAAAATAATGAAACTTGGCTTGGTGCCATGACATGGCACCAATATGCTGTGGTAAATTTCCAGTCCGATTTTTGAAGGCGCACACATTAACAATCAACAAAGTCATTTTGGAACAAGTGATGTCACGTTACAATCGGAAACACAAGTATTATTGAAACCGTGGGCGTTCTACTTACTAGTACCATTCACATGCCGCCACGCTTCCCCATTTTTTATTAGCTAGGAGGCGCCGTGCAGGGTAGCTATTTGAGTACGAGAGGCGTGCGATCAGACCCCTGCGCGTGCTTATCGGGAGGAGAGCCCTTTGACCTCCATCTGCCGTCCACCTCTCTCCCAGGGTCTCCATTAATGGTGCCCGAGCCTCTGTTTAATGGCGTGGCTATGTCTCACTCGATTGAGATTTAAGAGAGAAAAAAGAAAATCTGAAGCACAGATCTTGATGTAAGATCCGACGGACCTATATAGCACACTACAAAAAATACACTTCCGTGATGATACGTGTTTGTCACAGTAGTTCGCTTTTTTTCATGCATGTACATCCATGACAAATTTATGACAGAATCAAGATAGTCATACCTGTGCTGTCGTAGAAGTGTTCCATGACATTACCAAAATTATCATCACGGAAGTGTCCACTTCCATGACAATAAATCGCGCGTCACAGAAGTGCTTTCGTCAAGGGTGACCGACACATGGCATCCACCGTAACGGAACGCCGTTAAGCTATCGGGTCGGGTTTTGGATCCGATAACCTGTTAACAGCCTCGACCAATGGGGATTTTCCACGTGTAATATCATCATTGGCTAGAGGAAACACGTGTCGGCTCATCGTTGGGACAGATGTCATCCACTCACTGGATAGAAGGCGCCAATGATACGTCGACACGTGGCACGGCCCAACAGTAGACCATTCCTGTGAAAAGTCTGGCCCATTTGACTTGGTCAAAAGCTGGCAGGCCAGCCCATGGAAAGCCTGTTAACGGCCCGTTCCCATATAGCCCATTTACAGCCCGCTAACCCAAGGCCCGTTACGCCCTATCCGAATTTGGCCTAGTAGCATCATCTGGGCCGTCCAATAGATTCCAGCCTGTTTTCACTTCTGGCCCATGTATAGCCCATGACGTCTTTCGGCCCATATGAGGCCCTTTGTAACTCTTGGCCCATTAGCGACCCATGCTGAAACTGGCCCGTAATGAACAGTGTATCACTTTACACCCATTAACGGCCCATGGTGAAACTGGCCTGTAATGAACAGTGTATCACTTTATACCCATTAACGGCCCGTTATTCCGTTGGGCTATCTCCAGCCCATGTTATCTTTCGGCCTTCTCAGAGCCCATTACTGTCATTTCCAGCATTCGTTTACTTACGACCCGTTACTGTCATTTTCTGCTTGTGGGCCAAATTCAGCCCGTGGTTACAGTCGGCCCGTTTGTGGTCCGTTAATACGTTGGGCTGTTTTCATAGCGTCATCAAATACGGCCTATTAACGATGGCCCGTTGTGGTCGGCCCATGAACGGACGATTCCAACTCTAGCCTGTTTACGGCCAGAATGTGGTCTGTTTGGCCCATATTTGGCCAATCGATCATATGACCCGTATAAGTCCCATTGATGATACGGCCCGTAGAAGGCCCATTGATGATACGGCCCGTAGAAGGCCCATTGTTTCTACGGCCCGTAGAAGGCCCACTGTTTCTACGGCCCGTAGGAGGCCCAGTGTCACTTCAGTAAATATTAGCCCATGGTTATTGTGGCCTAGTTTTAAAAAATAGGTTATTGCAGCCATTAACAAACCGCAGAAAAAGAACTGCACTGACTACAAGCAAACAAATAAACAAGACAACAAGGAAATAAATAAGCAAGCAACTTACACTAGGCTATCACGGCTATTACACATATTACATCCACTGGGCATCAAAGTTCGCCACCAGTGCAAATATAGGGAACACAACAACATATAAACGCCGCAGCAAAACAAGTCCAGAACTGAAACCACTTCAGAAGAGCTCAAGAAACAATATCCTGGGTACCCATAATGCTGGCAAGATGCTTAGCAAGCTTATTAAGTTTCTCTTGTTTGGCGCTTAAGTCCTCCAGCGCTTGCTGTTGCACCAGAAAGTATGCATCTGAATTCTGCAGGGACTTCCTCAGTCCTTCGGCTTCCTGTCGCATAACATCTGATCGATGTCTTTCAACTTGAAGTTGAGACTCAAGAAGCCGAACTGATTCAGGCAATGAGTTCAAAGAGCTGGTGCTAGCAGTGGTAGCCAGTAACTCGAACACTACATCAAGACAGGACTTTGGGGTTGTCTCAGGGTCTTCAATATAGTTTTTATCAGCTTTCTTGGAGACCAACAGGGATGTCTCACTATCTTGAACCTTATCTGCATTACTTCATTTACCATTGCATAACAGGGTACTCTTCTCCAATATTTTATCCGCGTTCTAAAAGAGAAACAAACAAACACATCTCAGGTTTACAATGTAGTATATGAAACTCATTCTGGTAAACCAGTTCAGTAGTAAGGTGGACAGGATAACAGCATGAAACAAACATATATCTATGTAGTATGGTCACTGTATGGTCTATATCATTCTAGTTTATGTTGCCAGATCAAGATAGATACAATTTTAATCATATCTATTTAAGACAAAGCAACATAGACAGAATATAAGTGTGGGAAACTACACAACAATAACAACACTTGTAATGTGCATGGCATGAGAACATAACTGTTTATTCAATTGAAATTGAAATCAACATAGAGCAAGTTACAATAGCAAACAGCCAAACACATTGAAGAAACAGGTTTAAAACATACCTATTGCGCCATTGGAGTTTCAATTGCATCCTTCAAATTTGAAATTAGTTGGTATTAGTAAATACAGTGATGCAAGAGCAAAGTAGTATGAACCATAGCTATGGAACCTGACCTGAGAACAATTCTTCTTCTGCTTTAAGCGTTGACTTCAGGTTCGGAGTGGTGGTCCTCGTGATTTTGGCACTGCAGTTGCCTTACTAACTGCTCATGTTTGGGTGCTCTGTGGTGGAGACAGTGTTGTGTCAACGGGAACTGGGTGTCTATCTGCTGGGGTTGGGGTTAGAAGGGGTGTAGCTGGTTCTCTGTCCAACTAGGTAGGGGTACAATCTGCATGAGTGTGGGTTATGTGTGGTGGGGCTGGTTCTTGGGCAAGTACAACCGTGGTTCTATCTACATCAACAGGTAGCACTGTCTTTTCTGAAGACCGTGTTTTTACTCCCACAGATACTGCCATCACTCCCTCCAATTTAAATGGCCGATAAACAAGAAAAGTAACTGAATGTACAGACACTGTAAGATAGACAGGTGCAATGGATAGTAGGGAAGAAAACAGGGCATGAAATAATTCACATTTATGTTGTCTAAGCAAACAAAATAGCAGGACATAATTTCACATATATGATGGCTAATTAAACAGGATAGCATGACACAATTTCACATGTATGATGGCTAACTAAACAGGATAGAATGACATACTTCAAAATATGATGACTATGTAAACATGATGACATGATATAACTATACGATGTGTCTATTAAAGAGGTTGGCATGCGATAAATCACAGACATGCCATCGATGGAAACATGATGGCATGATATAATTCACGGATAGAATGACATAATTTAAATATGATGACTATGTAAACATGATGAGATGACATAACTATATTATGTCTTTAGAAAATGGGTTGGCATGCCATAATTCAGATACATGATGTTTATGTAAACATCATGGCATGACATAATTCAAATATATAATTTATATACTAAGGAAGTGAGCAGAGGGCAATAGCATATATGATGTGTCAACTAAGGAGATGGCATTCAATATTGTGTATATGATGTAAAAAACTAATCATTGCAATACAACATATGCATTATATGAGTAATATAACCCTACCAAGTTTGAGCATACACCTCAGGGGGATAATAGGACTGGTCATCTGCCTCTGGATCCTCCTCTGAAGAGCTATCTGTAACCAGCAAGATATCTACTTCAGCAGGTAGCATTGTCTGCTCTGAAGACCTTGTTTTCACTCTAGATTTCTCCATCACCAATTCAAATGGCTGATGCACAGGAAGAGCAGTTGAATATATAAACATTGTCGATAAAAGCAATGAGAAATACAAAAAAAGGACGGCATGATATAATTCACATATATGACGCTTGCCTAAACAGCATGGCATTGCATAATTCACATACATAATGCCTTGCAACAAGATAACATTGCATAATTCACATATATAATGTCTTGCAACAAGATGGCATTGCATAATTCACATATATGGTAATTAGACACTAAACAGGTGGCATTCACACAAAGCATGTCTAAACTAAGCAAATGACATAGCAATGCAAGATACCATACGCACGATATGAGCAACATAACCCTGCCAAGTTAGGGCACGCACCTGGGGGGCGGGGGATATGACTGGTCATCTGTCTCTGAATCCTTCTCCGAGGAGCTATCGGTAACCAGCAAGACATGCGCTTCGTCAGATAGCATTGTCTTCTCTGAACACCTTGTTTCCACTCCAGATTTTTCCATGACCGTGCCAAATGGCTGATGCACAGGAAGAGTAATTGAATGTACTAAAATTGTTGACAAATTTAACACGTAATAAAAAATGATGGCATGATATAATTCACATATAAGATGACTGGCTAACTAGGGTGGCATTGCAAAATTCACATATATGATGCCTGGCTAGACAAGATGGCATTGCATGATTCACATATACGATAAAGAAACTAAACAGATGGCATTGACACAAAGCATGTCTAAACTAAGCAGATGACATCTTTAATGTATACAGTAAGCAATGCAAGGCACCATATGCATGATATTACCAACATCAGCATGCCAAGTTAGAGCGAAGACCTCATGGGGTAAATAGGAGTGGTCTTCTCCTTCTGAATCCCCCTCATAACAGTTATCTTCCTCTTGATTACGATCCGAAATGGGTGGAGGGGGGGCTGCCTTTGCGCCCACCATGGAACGATGTCTGCATGAAATTTTATTGCCACGCAAGGCTCGTCTCTTTTGCTCTACATGATCAGTTCCATTGTGTACAATAACTGGCATGCACAGGAATAAAACATAGTGAGATTATGTAAGGAGTTCATGCACAAATCCAGAGTGATGGTAGCAAACTGTGGATAGACCCAAAACCAATGATAGCAGGCAGCTAATAGCTTTAGTTAAAAAATACAGATAATGGCTCCTTTAATGTTTGTTTGCACCCAACATGAAACTCATAGTAGACACCGGAGATTAACCAGATAGTAGACAGATAGTACTGATTGCTGCCCCAATATGTACCCACAACCATTTAAAAACTCAAGTTTCAGCATTAGTTTGGACCTGACTCGGACTCTAATAGGTGAACACGACGATAATGTAGCATGTCATCATATTAAGTGACGCATAACGTAAGCAGACACGGAAGAGTGCAACCTCTCTTGCGGACCCGTGTAGTCCTCAAGGTCATCTGCTCAGTTGATGATGGTAATGCAGTTGCCGTGGCTATCGGCAGCGGGGAAGAAGATCTGAGGTGGCGAAAGACAGTCTGGAGAGCGGATCCCTGCTGTGGTGAACCCTTCCGTCGTTGGAGCAGCTGAGCTGGGGTGGAACACAGTGCCGCAGGAGCAGGACAAACCACACAAGGTTTTCTTTGACACATATCTGTAACAGAAGTAATTGAGTAAGGGCTTGTTTGAATTTGAGGATTCTAACAATGCAGGGATAGGAAATAGACAGGAATAGGATAGGAATGCACGTGCTAAACAGAGAATTTAAAAACACAGGATTTCTGCCAATCTGGGTGTTTGATTCACAACAATTGCAAGATCACATGATGCAAAAAAGCATGGTGAGATTAAGTTAAACCACAAGAAAATGTATGATTATAATGCTATTATGCTACTATCTCTTAGTCTTGTGCTTGATGAATAGGAATATGAAAAGGAGGAGAAGTGGAAATTAGAATTCCTATGTTTTTTCTTTCAAGTTGACACTAAAGGAACAAATCCTACAATTTTCCTTTGCACCAAATTCATGGAAAGTAGTACCATAGGAAACTTTCCAATTCCAATGTTTTTCATTCACTTTTCCTTTCAAGCACTGGCGATTCTAGTAGGCAGGCTTGAGCAAGGAAAATCCTTCACTAAAAAATGTTTTTGTGCTACTTCTATTACTTTGGACCCAGGCCACTGCCATACTAGCTCAACTCCCAGGCCCATCGACAAATGCACAACTCAAACGCGCAGAGATAAATAATGATGGCGTTCAAGAGAGTCCATCATGGATAGATAAGTTGCCTGGTACCTCACTGCTTGTCATATAGTAGGATAAAATAATCGTATTTCCCGTTACTATGAGTGTTCAGTGGACAATATAGATAACATGTAGAGTAAAAAAGAGATGCAACAAGTGTACAACCTCTTTGGCGAAGCCATGTTGATCTCATCATGATTGGGTTGGCCGGTGAGGATGCTCCAGCTGACTTGGCTGTCGGAGGAGGGGAAGAAGATCTTAGGCATCTGGAGATGGAGCCCGAGGTACTGCTCCACTGTGATGGAGGGTTTCGTCGTTGGAGCAGCTCTAGTGATTTGTACGACGCCGAGGCTGAAGCAGGACAAGAGAGACAACGAACAACATTAACCTGAGTGGAATTCTAATAGCATCTCCAATACATGACGTAATATACATAAACACAAAGTGCTAGACGTAAAATACATCAGCCGCTCATCTCTGAACTTAACTGTCGAAACTAAATTTAACTGTCGAAACTGAACTTAACTGTCGAAACTGACCTTAACTGTCGAAACTGAATTTTGCTGTCGAAACTGAATTTTGCTGTCGAAACTGAACGCACTAGCAAGGTGAGGCTACACGTCGGTCGACTGACTTTTTCATCTCTGGTCAGTCGATTTTGCAGCCGTTGAATACGAAATCAAGGGCATGCGGTTCATCTTCAACCTCCACCCCCTGAGCCGGCCAAATAGCAGCCCCCCACCGCCCGCGGCCGGCGTTGTGCCGCCCCGCCCGCCCCGAAAACACTACCCACCGCCGGTCCGCCGCCGCCCCG
>NC_041384.1:438224314-438234244 GCF_002162155.2 Triticum dicoccoides
GCCCCGCCACCGCCGGCGACCATCGCCCCCATCCTGAACCCTAAGATAGATAGTGGGGTACCTCTCCAGCGAGCCCCCTCCCCACTGTGGCTGCTTCTTCCTTCACCCCGGCGGCATTGGAGTGAAGTGTAGCTAAATCGGAAGAGCATCGCAAGCAGGAGCGAGAGCAGCAGCGCGAGCAAGAGCAATAGCAAGAGTAGACCAGGCAGGGGACCGAGAGCAAGAGCAGAGCAGTAGCGCGAGCGAGAGCTAAAGCAGCAGCAGGTCCTACTGATGTGGACGTCGCCGCCGAGGGAGCAACGCCGTGGAGGAAGTGGCCAGCGATGCCACCGTGGAGGAAGTGGCCAGCGATGCCGCCGTGGATGGAGCCGCGCCGTGTCAGCTCGGGACCGAGCGCCGGCAGCACCGTGAGATCGAATCAAGAAGAAAATGCGGCGATTCATGTACAACCTCTTTGGTGGCGCCGATTAGGCCGTAGCTTCATATGAGGAAACGGTGATGATGATGCTCTTTCGGTGGTGCAAGTGAAGACGGCGGTGTGGGAATGGAGGTGGCGCGAAAGACGAGGGGAACGTCGGGGCAGCTCCTTGGAGGTGGAGGATGGTGTGGCTGAACCGGCAGGACGATGAGATCGACGACGGATCCTCATCCGGTACGGTGGATGAGGGACGTCGAGGTGTTGCTGTGGACGACATCGTCGGGGAAGAGGCTCCGGCTGGGTGGTGGACGGAGCAGGGTGTGGGGTTTCGTCACAGGTTTTCGTGGCCTCGGTGTACGAATGGGTGGGTGGATGGGATGGCAGTAGGGAACCATGGCTTAGACATGCGCTTGTCCGAAATGTGGGGTAAGTTACGAAAGTACCCCCACCAATTTGAGGCGGTTCTTTCGGTTCAGGGGTACCACGGGCATTTCGCGTGTCGGGATTTCACAGGAGGTGGAAGTTTTTGCGCGCGTTGTAATTTCAGAATAGCAACGCGCGGGTTGAGATGGAGGGAGTTGTCGAAGCACAACGAGACAAAGATATATCTTAAATATTTCGGGCTAACAAGGCGCGGGTTGAAGAGGCGGGAGTTTCCCAGCACGATAGACAGAGACGCTAGCTTGAATTTTCGGCATAATAAGGCGCGGCTTGAAATTTCGGAAGAACAAGCTTAACGTGTACCCAAAAAAGACAATTTGCACCTCAACACGCACAACACACACACAAACACCATTTAGACTAGAGTAAGGTACACGTGCATTGCACGCATGAGATTTGGCAACCAAATTATGAATAAATACCACATTATAGCATGCAAGATTTGAGTCATATATGCATGATGTGGATGTTCGTTTAATTCTTATAGTTCATTTCATTCAAAATCATCTAGTTTTTATAAGAAAGCTAATCTATTTTAAGATTCATGCAATTGTGCGTCGTAAGACATAAAGTAAAAACAAATAATGGCAAATCATGTAGGAAAACATTTGGGCAATTCTGATATGGAAGATTCTAGAACAAATAAGAAGTGCTTGTGTTTTGATGTTTGTGCATTATGCTTAAGTTCAACCATGGAGTCTTCTAGATTATACATGTGGCAAAGTCTGGTGGAATCTTGATGATATCCAATGGCCAGTAGTGCTCAAATTTGCCATCTTTGGACCATCGAATTCGCCTCATCCAACAACCATCTTTCAAAGTTAAAGTTACCCGCACACAATATAAAAAATATATAAAATATAATATATATAGGGGTATAGATATAGATATGTGATGCAAAAGCCGCCCATCATCTCCAATTAGAATAGTGTGTCCATGCACGGATGCAACGTGGCCAAATGATGTCTGCCATCGGTATCTCAAATTCAAATCAGTCTGACCTTGTTCAATGTGTATACATTACAACATACTCGTTTCCAAACCACACAGCGCAGATCTCCGTTATATTCATGCATGCATGGGTTTCAAACATCAGGATCTCTTATTCAAATATTTGAATTCAACTTTACATTGATTGTGACCTCACCTATTCAGCTATTCTTTTACACCCACATAGTAGTCTTCTCTTTATAATTGTACCACTAACCTTCTCTCGTGCATGCATGCACACACACTACCAGTCGGCATTATCCATCACACACATGCAATCTTTTTCTTCAGGTCGGTCTCCCATGAAGGCACACACCAACACACATCCCCCTCTCCATCATATCGGGCATTCTTTATCTCTCACGCGTGCATGCGCAACGATCGATGTTCCTCTATGTATGTGTGTATATAGCTAGGTCTTTCATAGTTTTCCACACAAACCGATCAATCGATATATCCAGTGAGGTCTCACCCTCTTTCCCACGTCCACATCGATCAATCTATACCTCTCTAAATAGGATTAACATATATAGCTAATACACCTACATTAATTATGTATCCAACATCCCCCTCTCATCATCCATGCCTTCCGCTTCATCTCTCAGATGTGTGCACAATGGCGAAGACAGGGGGCAGTAAGGGCCTTGCCCCTCTCCCCCCTAACATCACTATATATCAAGGATAATATGAATGTGATCATTAGACAATTGCTGCTAAAAATGGTTTAAGTTCATGAATTGACCCTCCTCGTAAAGGATTAGCAATGCTTGGCCCCCTAGCTCATTTATTTTTCATGGCTCCGCCACTGCGCGCATCAACGCACGTGTTCGCCCTCTCTCTCTAAATATCGATCTCGCACTTGTGCATTCCTTCATAGTCTCCCTCCACTCGGCCCCTCACACCATCTTCTAGCCCCCCACCGAATTTTGCCACATGTACAATCTAGCAGACTCCATGGTTGAACTTAAGCATAATGCACAAACCTCAAAACAACAGTGGTTCTCTTTTGTTCTAGAATCTTCCGTATCATAACTGCCCAAACTTTTTTCTAGTTGAATTGCCATTATTTGTTTTTACTTTATGCTTTACAACACACAATTCCATGAATCATAAAATAGATTAAGGGCTTCTTTGATTCAAAGGATTCTCAAAGGAATTTTGGAGGATTCTAATCATTAGGAATTTTTCCTATCTTGGTTGTTTGATTCGTAGGATTGTAAACCATAGGAATTTTTCCATATGATTCATTTGCACTAGATTTCATAGGAAACATTCCATCCACTCAAACCTCTTTGAAAGAATTCTGCGTTTTTTCTATGCACAATCAAACACTCATACAATCCTGTAGGATTCAAGACGACATTCCACTATAATCCCATGTTTTTCCTATTCCATCGTTCTTAGCTTTTTTCTAAAAACTAATTGATTTTGAATGTGATGAACTATAAGAATTAAACGAAGGGCTACATCAGGCATATATGACTCAGAGCTTACATGCTATAGTGTGGTATTTATTCATAATTTGGTTGCAAAATCTGATGCGTGCAATGCACGTGTACCTTACTAGTACTTTGAGTATGTGCAAAACACGTAAATTAGAATACCAATGGCACGGTACACAGTGTCTCTCTTACAGTTCATGAAGCCACGTGGCACATGTGTAGGCATTGTCGCGACCTCCTTGCGTGGATTGATCACATTGACGTGCTGCTGGTTCCAAAAGAATGTACTCGTCCTCCCTGAGCCATACTAGCGGTACATGCACGAAGCGAAGATGTGCACGCACGCCATGCACGCACTCATTCCTCGCAGCACACGCGGGTACATGGGCGGACGCAATTTTGTACCAAGATCCACCCCATGTGTTAATTTGACGCATGTAGAGTCGTTCACTTCATTGATGGTCAATTAATACATCGCATGCAAATTGAGTGGACATGAGGGCAGAAGAAAGACATTATTACTCCACTGCGCGCATGCGAGTAGTTAAATCGTGGGTTGCTAGTAGTACTTCCATTGGTCTCCTTCGTATTTTGTGCCAATTTTTGACAGTAACATAATATTTACGCATTTGATAATTGTAGTAGTACTTGAAATTTATGTTCCGCTAAACTCACCGGGAGCCGTTTCGGGCCTCGAAACCAAAGCCATCAATTAATCTTACCTTGTTCCCATCACATTCAAAAGCCTGCTCACACCTACTAGTAGTACGTACCAAACCTGAACATGTTCCCACTATGCAGGTATTAGTACTAGTGCTAGTACTTAGGTTATAAAAAGGGGAACTACCTAACCGAAAATCACTCCACCTTTCCTCCTCATAAGTGCTTCTTCTTCGTCCGTCGTTGCCATGGCCGGTGAGCAGAGCTCTAGGTCGAGAACTACTCATAACAAGGGAGCGGCAGCCAAGGCTGTGGAAAAAAAGAGAGGGCTCGCCGCCACGCAGAGACCTCGAAAGATCTCTCACGGGCAGGCGATGGCTCCCAGGAGCGCCCTAGCCGCGGAGGCGAACATGCCAAGCCGGCGGAGCTGGAGTCGTTATCCCTCGACGGCATGCCCGATCAGCTCAATAAGCAGAAGGAGTTCATCCAAGGCTTGATGGAGTTGCTGAAGAAGAGCCTCGACGACATGCCCGCTGAGCTCAATCAGCAGGGGGAGTTGACCGCCGGCTTGGTGATGCTGCTGAAGAAGAGCATTGCCTCGGAGAACAAGGCGACCGGCGAAATCCTGCGACTTCGGGAGGACAATGCGAAGCTCTGCCACGAGATCGACCTATTGAAGGAGAAGAACGCCAGCTGGAAGAAGCTGCATGAGAATAGTAGTTCCTCGATGAAGATGCTGCAGGCCCTCGCCATGAACAGAAGGAAGAGTTGGTGAAGCTCCACATCGAGCACCCGGCTGCTGTCAAGGTATGTAATATGGCCGTGGAACAGATGATGCAGGCTCGCGTCGAGAAATGCCGCGTCATGGACACAATGATGAAGATGGCGGAGGAGACGCGCAAGGAGATGGAGGTCGTGGAGGCGATGAAGAAGCAGTTATGACTCCACGGCGAATTAGATCATTTGGGGTGATAATCTTCCTTCTTCTTTTGCTCCTGTGTTTCATCTTTTGCTTCGGGTGTTTCGCCGCACGTGTCACGTTCTCTGCGAGGCATGAATAGAACAATGTTTTTTTTGAGGGAATGAATAGAACAATGATAACAATGAGATGACTAGCAAATTAGATCATTTTTTATCGCCATATGGCACTGGGCTGCCGTGTTTCGTTCTCCTCCGTCGCAGTACTACTCCAGTGGAAAACTTGAGTATACCGCACGGTTATTTGCTCCTCCTCGATCAGGTCATCCGCGCATTTATACGAGCAGTCAAATCACAAGGCCCCGCCTTCCAGCAGTAACGAGCCGTCAAATCACAAAGGCCCTCGACTCTTGTGAAACCGACCAAGCTAGACTGCCCCGCCCTTTAGCCTTTTAAAAAATGTATACTTTTGTACAACAGTAGTATCGATGGATTGTGCCACGGAGCAAAACTTGAAATTAAAAAAAAGGTGGTACATATAGAGAGCGCTCGTCGCCAAATTATGCATATAGTACTATTAAAAAGGCTAGTCACAATAATGGTGTCCAGCACAACCCACCCCTCAAATAAAACTAAGAGGGTGCTCGGATACGTTTTAGTCCCATGACTAAAAGTAGTCGGACTAAAACATGCTAGCCTCACCCATGCTTGGATCCAAATACTAAAAAGGCTAAAATCAAGTTAATGAGCATTTATTTTCCTCCAAACCCTCCAATCCAGAACTCGCCCGTGTTAAAGGAGAGGAGTTAAATGAGTAGAGAGAGGACTAATCCACATTTTAGTAGGGGTACCCCTGACTAAAATTTTTTAGTCTCAAGACTAGTTTTAGCCCCTCTTTAGTCAGGGGTGCTTGGAACTTTAGCCTCTTAAAGAGACTATTTTTAGTTAGACTAAAATAAGTCCCTTGGATCCAAGCACCCTCTAAGCATCCTAGAATTCTTTGGCAAAACTAAGCACCCTGAAATTCTTTGACAACTAAACTGCTGGCTATATGATGTTGGCCATATATATTGTACGTATATAATGTGAAGAAACGAGTGGTAGTACTATACGTCTATACCAACTAAAAGATGAAATGTAAGAAATACTAGTATGTACGTACTAAAGAGTTAAAGTAACGAGAAGAAACATAACATAGTTCTGCTGGAGGCTCAGCACAACACACCCCTCAAATTAAATTAAGTGCACCTGAAATTAAACTTTGCAACTATTCCGGTAGACACTGCATTAGAACCACCATGAGCAACGACACTGCCACCTTACTCGTAGTCCTCGTCCACGTCCTCGACTTCGTCCTTGTCCCTCTTCCTCTTGGCCGATACTTCTTTGCTTGAACCGCACACTTGGCTGTTTCTCTTCATCCAACCCTTGTAGATATTGAAGCAAAGGTAGCCATCCATTGCAGCGTAGTGGATGTGGTCTATATCTAGTACATTCCGCTGCCATGCATGACGATGAAATGTGTATGGAGGTTTCTCCAGTTTACCGTACGAAGGATGAACCATGGCTCCTGCCAGGGTCAGCATTGAAGGCTGACGAGCGGACACCAGCCAATTCTTCTGGAGGTCGAAGGTGTTGCCTACAACGAGGCCTATCCGATGCAGGACGTCTTTGTCGTTACCAAAGTCTACAGTAACGAATTTGACTAGGTTGCTCTCGAGGAAGTCCTTAAAATCCTGGCACTCAACGTCAGCATGGCATATGTGGTAGACCAAGCATAAGTCATGCATGCAAACCTGGATCATGGCGGGCTTCTTCCTCTTTTCGTCCTTTAGATCCTTCTCTCGTCCTAGGACTGTGGAGTACTCAACATCTAGCCCAGCGACCCACTCATCATCTGAGTCTTCGAACATGCGTCTAAAGCGAGAAAGGCATCCTTTCACCGTCGCGGAAGAACGGGTGTAGATGACGTCGAACACATCGCCGGTGATGGTTCTAACCTTGTACTCATCGCCGATCGTGGAAATTTGGGACGCCATGGATTTGGGAGGAGGGTTAGGATTACTGGAACTGCCGTAATGTGAATGGACGGGACGACTAGGAGCGAACCGCCATAGTATTGAAGGACGTGTGGAGACGAGTAGGAGCGAACTGCCAGCGTGCGAACGTTAGGGTAGTGGCTTTCCATACTCCCATGATACGGGCTTCCGAGAGCCCTTGGATCTAAGATCGAACGGTTGCATGGCGTGATTCTAGACCAATGGGTGAATATCCTATCCTGGAGGGTTATTCTGCAAATTTTCAGCAACTTATCATGCGACCATTTGATCTCAGATCCAAGGGCTGCCAGCAGCCCGTATCATGGTTGCGCCTACCATGACCATCGCGTCCCTCGCGCGGTCGCGCCCTTGGAGATTTAACACGGTGCGTTAGGCTATCTGATGTTGGCATGTCATACATAGTCATCACTTAGTCACTCATACTACAACAAGGTTGGCTATAAGTGTAATTTTTTTTACTCCTCTCTATCAATTTCTTCGTACTCAAGGAAGAAACGGTGCTAAGCACATGTAAATATTGCATTTGCCAAGGAGTGACCTCTTCCAATGAAATGGTGTTGCTAAGTTTGCTTCATTTAATTAGCTATAGACTCAAAATTTTCTTTTCACCTAGGTACACGCGCTTAGCACCGTTTCTTCTTTGGGTCACCAAACTAGTCTCTCTCTTCTTGATTAACTTGCCACATCAGGCTTTATGCTTATGTGGCAAGCTTAAGCACCTGTAGGAGCAAGTAAAAGTAAGTACAATAGTGCGCTTTACATGGCATTTTTGCATATGTGGAGGAAAGAGAGGCAAGGAATAAGTGGAAAAGTGGACTCTCATGCAAGAGCCAGCCTCTACTACATGGTGGAGCATTGGGAGAGGCACCTGTATGGAGGTGGTCAGGAATCTGGGAGACTCACGCCGGTCGTAGCGCCGCAGTTAAAATGATAATGGCAAGTCAAATCACGAGGCCCCACCTGTCCAGCAGTAACTCGCTATCAAATCACACAGCCCTACGTTTGTAGCAGCCTACTCCCTCGTCTTCTCGTGTCTCTGTCGAACCGACTAGGCGGAACTGCCCCGCCGCCTACCGCGCAGGAAAAGCCCCGCCCTCGACTTTTAAATAGTATACAATATACTAATTTTAAATCCATGGATTGCGCTCGCGCCATGGAGCAAAGCATCTAGAAAACGGAGGAGAGACGATGGTCTTGTAATAGAGAAGAGGGAGAGGTGAGATCGTGGTTTTGGAATGGAGATGATGGAGAGGAGAGGAGGTGGTTTTGCAATGGAGAAGAGGGAGAGGAGCGTGCGGCAGCGATTTAGGATTGGACGAGAGGGCCAGCGTGATCTGACTAGATCAAAATCAAAATCAATTTGGTGACATGCATTCACATTTTGCTTGTCAAATACAGTACGTGGTCAAACTTTGACCCAAAATACGCGAAACAACAAAAAAAAACTTCCAAGACCAGCGCCGCTCTTCCACTCTTCTCCTCTTAAACCACCGCCGCTCCTCTCTTGTTCCAATCTAAATGCAGCGCCGCTCCTCTCCTGTTCCAGTCCAAAACCAGCGTCGCTCCTCTCCCATTCTAATCCAAAACCAGTGCTGCTCCTCTCCTCTTCCATTCAAAAACCACCGCCGGTGAGTGAAGGTGTCGTGGAGAAGTAGATCGATGGAGGAGTACAACCGATACGTGACGATCGCAGACGGCGACCCTGTGAAGCTAGCTAGGATGTTGGAGATACAGTCTTGGTTTGACAACAAGGACCAACTAGCGGCAACGGCGACATCCATGGCCAAATATCTGGAACAGAGCGAAAAGGCAGGGATACTCCCGGAGGGAGTCGTGCCGGAGTACATAGAGCTGCTCCTCTGGGCCATGGAGCAAACAGATTCACCGAATCCGATCGTGAGGGAGCGGTGGTGGGAGTATCGATCCCAGATGGAGCACCCACCAGAGATTGAAGGATCGAGCATCTACAGGGTGCCATTTGTGAGGGTGTCCTGCCAGAGCGAGCCGGTGGAGTCTTCGTCGACTGAACCCAACTGGAAGAGGAGAAAAGCAGTTGGCCCGACGACGCTTCCCCGCCATCGTCTCCCTCGCCGTTCACATCATCTCACGGGGCAGTTGTCTGCCGCCTAGGAATAGGAGGGGGCTGCCCCCCAGCCCAATAGTTGTGCAGGTTGTGAATTGTCAGGAGGAGCTTAGGGTTGTCAGTATTTGCAGGTTGTGAATTGTGTTTTGTGTTGTGTATTTTGAGAGTACTTTTAGATATGAATGTCTTTTGAATTTTAGATTTGCAGTATTGAGCACATGAAGTATTTTATGAATTCTAGATATCTATTTTTAGCACTTTAAAAAATGTAGTTTCATAGGAGTATAAAAGTGCAGACAATGTGATTCTCAGAGAAGAAACTGCAAGTTTCAGTTTCAGATAAGAAACTGCAAGTTCAGTTTCAGATAAGAAACTGCAACTTTCAGAGGCAGAGCATTTATTTCAAACAGGGTTAACATCATGTTGGAAGTTTTATTCATGGTTGAAAATGGAACTACCAGCCAGTTAACATCATGCTGATCAACATTCATGCATAGCACATCTTCATATGATGCACAGTCAAAATGCCCACACAATGTCGAGTGCGAGAAACACAGAGAAAACGAGGGACGAAGTTTTGGCAAGTGTTGGACGTGGTTTTGGGCTGCCCCGTCTAGGATTTCATTTTTAACATGCGCAGCCCACGTCCTCGGATGGGAGGTCCATAGGCATGTTTGTATTTTCTTAGGGCCGTCATGTATTGACCGGCCTATGGACCTCCCATCCGAGGTTTTATTTTTGGTAGCCCAATTTATGTATTTTTTTGAAGAAAACGCAGAGGTCTATTCTATTTTTATATAAGAATAGGAACGTCAGGTCCACCTTATGTTTCCCTTCTAACTATATTGTATATATTTAAATTATTTTATATATTGACTGTTTAGTTCACATAATTGGCAAATAGATGACCGCTCTCGC
>NC_041384.1:438234409-438243089 GCF_002162155.2 Triticum dicoccoides
GCCACCACCTCCACCCTCGCCGCCGCCCCCGCCACTACCTCCACCCTCGCCGCCGCCATAGATCTCGCCGCCACCCCCCGCCTCCTGACTCCAGGCGTGCCTGCCCCCCTCAGCAAGTCTGCTCGCGCGCCCCATGGAGTCGCCGGCCATATCCACGGGGGAATGGCTGGAAGACAGGCAGATGTACAAGATGCATCTCCCACATGTCTACAAGGCCTTCCTGCGGATGCTCCAGCCGCTCGACTCCGTCGCGCCGACGGTGCTGCGGGAGACTCGAGGGAGGAGATGGAGGGAGTGGGCAATGCGGATCCGCGGCGACGCTCTCTCCTGGACCCAGTGCACGCACGAATGGAGGGAAGCAGAGGAGGAAGCTGCGAGGGAGGAAGCCAAGGAGGGACCGAATCCGTTCTCTCACTCGCGCAGGTATGCTCGGATGTGCAAGGATCATGTGTATTGGGAGCTACTGAATCTAGCCCTGCAGATCTACTTCGAAGGAGATTTCTCGGAGAAGCACAGGATGTCCCACCCAAGTGAGCCGCCGATTGCGTTCATTCGTTGGGCGAAAGGAGAAGTGAATTCAGGAGATCCACGCCGTGCTGCGAGATGGGAATGCTTGACTGGACTCCTGCCCACCAGCACGCCACCAGAGCCGGAGCAGGTGGATCCCCTACCTTACCTCTCCCCCAAACCTGTAGAAGATTGAAATTAGGCTTGCAATCTGCTTCAATTGAGCTGTCTGGTGGTTATTTCTGCTTCCTGAGAGACAACATTTGGCTAGAGGATGAGAAGGAACCAGGAACTCCGATGAATTTTCCCTATCACAATGGGGGGGGGAGCGCCGGTTGGGCAGTGGTACGACCCATCTCCGCCCCAAATGGGGGCACAATCTGGGCAGGCTCCTGTAATTGCGCAAGATCAATCTGCTGGTGGTTCTGACTCTCAGATCAGTGGGAAATCTCAAGGCAAGAATCAACAGAAGAAGAGACAGGACATCCAGAAAACTGCTCCTGCCCCTGCTTCGGGCCTTATGGCATACTCTGAGGTGATCTGCTACAACTGTGGGGAACCAGGGCATCATTTGGATAAATGTGTCAAGCCCAAGAGTTGTTTTATCTGCAAAATGGTTACCCATAAAGTTGAGAATTGCCCTGTTAGAAGGAAAACCCATAGTTCTGCTAGATATGTTGGAAGTGCCGCTCCAGAATTATGTCCACCATTGACAGAATTTTCTGTGACACAGAATTAGATACTTTTTCCCCTTTCTAGTTGTTGAGCTTTGCCCAGATGTGGTAGTGACCACACTCCTTTGCTCTGGGACTCTGGTCTTAACCAAACTCCAAAGAGCAATAGTTTTAAATTTGAAAAGTGGTGGTTGCTTAGAGAAGATTTTACTGAGCTAGTCAGGAAAATCTGGAATGAGCCTACTGGGAGCAGCTGCCCCCTAGAAAATTGGCAGATCAAAATAAGGAGATTTAGAAGAACTACCAAAGGGTGGAACTCCAATGAGGAAGCTAATCTTAGAAGATACAAAATGCTTCTTCTCCTTGAGTTTGATTCTCTAGATAGTAAGGCAGAAACCACTGACCTCTCTGAGGCTGAGACTAATAGATTAAACTTTGTCCATGGAGAGATCAAGAAAATTTGGCTTCAAGAAGAAATCAAAGACAAACAAAGGTCTAGAGATAGGAACATTAAGGAGGGTGATAGAAATACTGCTTACTTCCATGCAGTAGCTAACCAGAGGAGGAGGAAAACCCTCATTCACTCCCTTGATGGCCCTAATGGCCCTGTTACTGAGGTAGATGAGATGCTGAAAGTGGCTAGTGACTTCTACAAAGACCTGTTTAAGGAAGAAAACCCTTCTGAGTTCTCTCTACAAAACAATTTTTCTCTGCTTCTGGAAAAGTCTCTCCTGCTGAAAATGAGCTGCTAGAAGCCCCCTTTTCAGAGACAGAGGTGAAGGAAGCCATTTTTAGCTCTTATCCTGATGGGGCTCCTGGTCCTGATGGGATTCCCTTCTTGTTTTACCAGCATTTTTGGGACTTGGTGAAAAATGATCTCTTAGATCTTTTCCAAGCCTTTCATAGAGGAGAATTGGATCCAGCAACTTACTCATGGGGGGTTTGTTGGGGTCAAGTTAAATAACTGTGAAAGTGATTTTTTCCTTGTTGGTAAAGGCCTTAGGCAAGGTGACCCCATCTCCCCGCTTTTGTTTAATTTAGTAGTGGACGTTCTTACTAAAATGCTAAGCAAAGCTGCTGATCATAGTCTGATTGCAGGCCTCTATCCCGAGGTCTGCCCTGGTGGCATCATCTGCCTTCAATATGCAGATGATACCATCCTTTTCTTAGACAATGACTCCACACATGCTAGCAATCTGAAAACTGTTCTAACCTGGTTTGAACAAGTCTCAGGCATGAGAATCAACTACTCTAAAAGTGAACTCATCCCTATCAACATGGATGATCACGAGTTAGCTGACTTCCTCGCTATTCTAGTCTGTAATAAAGGTAACTTCCCCATTAAGTATCTAGGTATCCCTCTCCACTAAGATAAACTGAGGAGAGAGGATATCCAACCCCTTCTGGATAAAATCATTAAAAGGATTGCTCGGTGGAGTGGCAAACTTCTCTCTTATAGAGGTAGATTGATCCTCATACAAGCTTGTTTGTCTAGCATTCTAGTGTATCTCCTATCCTTCTTCAAGTTCCCTAAATGGGCAGTGAACCTCATCAATTCTCAGATGTATTATTGCTTGTGGAATGATTTTGAGGGAAATAGGAAGCTACACCTTGCTAATTGGGCCTTAATCTCTATGAAAAAATATTTTGGAGGCCTAGGCATACCTAATCTCCAAGAAATTAACATATGTCTTCTAGGGTCTTGGATTAAAAGATTCTATGAGGAAGACCTGAAACCCTGGAAGCTTCTTATTGCCCATAAATACCTAGGAAATAAACCTAATATTTTTGTCCCTTCCTCCAACCCTAAGACCTCTAGATTCTGGAAAGGATTAAAATCTATTATGCATGCTATGAAATTTGGCTACAGATGGAACATAGGGGATGGGAGCAGAACCAGGTTCTGGGAAGATACTTGGTTTGGCACACCCCCCCTAGCAGTCCAATTTTGGCCTATTTACTTTGTCCGCAATGAGCTTAACAAAAGTGTCAATGAAGTTTGGGATAGTCAATGCCTAAAACTCTCTTTCAGAAGGAACTTTAGTGATAGTCTCATGGAACAATGGTTCCAGTTGGAGGAAATTGCCAAAAGCATTACCTTTACTGCCGAGCTGAATGCCCTGATTTGGCAGCAGGACAATAAGGGGAAGTATTCCTCCATCTCCCTCTATCATGTTATCAACTTTAGAGGGGTTCAACCCGTGTTTATCCCTGTTGTATGGAAATTGAGAGTTTCCCCTAAAATTCATGTATTTCTCTGGCTTCTCTCCAAAAACAAATTGATGACCAGGGATAACCTTAGGAAGAGACACATCATCAAACCCCTTGATTGTGTTTACTGCTTGGAACAAGAGTCTTGTTCTCACCTATTTTTTGAATGTATAGTTGATAAACATCTCTGGGCCCACATTGAGGAATATTTCTCTAGTCAGATTGGCTCATCCTTCGAATCTGTCGCCAGATTCTGGATTGCTACCAAAAAGTGCTCAGTTTTAAACACTGTTAGCTCAGCTGTCCTTTGGTGCCTCTAGAAATATAGAAATGCTATGATTTTCAGTAACACCTCCTGGATTTCCATTCCGCAGGTCTTGAGGTTGATCAGGAACATGGTGAGGAACTGGGCGAGTCTCTCCTCCAAATCGGACAAGGACAAGTTGATGAGCTTCGTGGAAACCCTAACAAGATCCCTCCAGAAACCGTTGGCGATCACTTGTGGCTAAACAAGGCTCGACCTGCTCTGGGGCTGGACCCGTGGGCTCGTCTCAACATCTCTGATGAAGATGATGGGCACCTGGCGTCGAAAAAGAGGGACATCCACCATGCTACGCCTTCCAGCTCGGTGTCTCCGCTTGCTTACTGGTTGCCGCAGGCTGACACGACCCCTCGGCCGAAGACCATGAAGGCTTTGCTAGACCCTCGTTGTGTCATTTGAGTGCTCTATCCGCTCTGCCTTTGGCACCGCTCGGGTGATTTGTGTTATTCAGAGAACTTGTTCATCCACCCCCTAGTTTGTAGCTTTTCTACCTTTGCCTTCGAACTGGTCTTTGAGCTGCTGTATCAGAATATGTTGTGGTTTCGTTCTCTGTAATGGAACCGGGGAGATGCTGACTGTTTTTCTAAAAAAAATTATTTTATATGTTATTATATAAAGCTTGGTAAGACTGTAAATTTAAGGACGAATGTAATAATATCACTTATTATTTAAATATATTTATAACAAAATGCTCAGCCCCTTTTTATTTTTTGATAACATTGCTGGCCCAACTAAACATTATAATTAGAATCAGCCCAGCAAAATCATGTATTTCGAGAAAGTGCAAATGGGTTGTAACTTTTTAGGAAATAAAATAAACGGGCCTCATGGACGCTACATTATTTGTTCACCCAGCCCAACTAATGGTTGTAATTAAAAAAAGAGATCAAATTGACTGTAAATTCTACCGTGCAAAAAAGACTATAAATTCTGAAAAAATGGGTTGAATACGTGCCACATTTTTGGAGGCTGAAATGTGGGCCAATAGGTCGAAGCCAATGCAAGTCGTTGTCAATTTAGTCAACAAATGATTCTGACATGTTAGCCGTTGGATTTACATCCAACGACGGGCATCCATCTTCAATCTCTCGTCTTCTTCCTCCAGCATCGCCGGGACCACCTCCCGCCTCCTGCCGCTAGCAGCTCTGCTTAGCACTCTTTACTATGAAGCGCTACTCCACCATTGGCCAGGCCATCCCTCCACCCCTCTACACCTCTTGTTCTTCTCCACCGACTACCGAACCACACCGCACTAGAACCAATTAACCCTTATACACCTCTCTGTCTGCGACTCTACTCCCGCGTCTTCCCATCTCCGGCTCGTTGATGTCCGGGGCCTCGGCGTCGTCCACCACCTTGGATGCGCTCGGCGCGACGTGGTCAACGTGGTCAACGAACGACACCATCGGAAGTAGACTGTGCGTGGAGAGGCTGACAGCTGGGTCCACGGCCGCACACAAGGAAATGCCTCCTTATTACGCACAAAATAATGATTCCTCCACCTGACATCTAGGACCCACCGGAAGGGCCTCTGTATTTCGCGAAATAAAGTGCCCCCCGCTAACATGTTGGACCCACCAGCTATCTTCGCATGCAAGGAAGTGCCTCCTTATTATGCACAAAAAATGAATATTCCCCCTGCCAGCTGGAACCCAGCAGAGTGGGAGGCTGACTTGTGGGCCTACCAAGTTGACGGGGACGGAGGGCTTTGTCAACTTAGTCAATATGAATGATTCTAGCTCCTGTTACCGTACGATATTCATCCAATGGCGGTAGTGCTTCTTCAACCTCTGGTCTTTTTGCTCCAGCCGCCCAAACCAGCGCCGGTCGTGCCGCGTGCTCCTGCCTCTCGTGGCCGGCTGTGATGCCGCGGAGGCCTCACCACCCCCTACTACTCCCACCGCTGGCCAGGCCATCCCTCTACTCACCCACTCCCCCTATTATTCTGCGGCGACAGCAGCCTCACACCGTAGCCGAACCAGTGAACCCTCGTACTCCTCTTCGCGTGGGCATCCACTGATGCGTCTTCCCCGACTCTGAGTCGTCCCCTTTCTAGTCCTTGCCGTCGTCCATCTCCCTGGTGCTCTCGGCGCGGCGTGGTCAACGTGGTCAATGACCGACTTCCATCGGAAGAGTACTGTACGTGGAGAGGCTGACAGCTGGGTCCACGGCACCCGCAAGGAAGTGCCTCCTTATTACGCAGAAAATAATTATTCCTCCACCTGATAGCAGGAACCCACCGGACGGGCCACCAGTATTTTGCGAAAAAAATCGTTTCGCCCTAACTACTGGGACCCACCGGATGGGCCACCGCATTTCGCGCAAAAAACGTTCCCCCCGCTGTCAGCTCGGACCGACCGGAAGTGCCTCCTTATTACGCACAAAAAAATGAATGCTCCCCCGGCTAGGTGGGACCCACCTTGCTGGGAGACTGACTTGTGGGCCTACTAAGTTGACGGGGACGAAGGGCATTGTCAACTTAGTCAATATGAACGATTCTAGCTCCAGTGACCGTACGATGTCCATCCAACGACCGTAGTGCTTCTACAACCTCTGGTCTTCTTGCTCCAGCCGCCCAAAGCAGCGCCCGTCGTGCCGCATGCTCCTGCCTCCCGTGGACGGCTGTGCTGCCGCAGAGGCCTCACCGCCCCCTACTATTCCCACCGCTGGCCAGGCCCTGCGGCGACGGCAACCTCACACCGCAGCCGAACCAGTGAACCCTCGTAGTCCTCTCCGCGCGGGCTTCCACTGTCGCGTCGTCCCCTTCCTAGGCCTCGTTGTCATCCACCACCATGGTGCTCTCCGCGCGGCGTGGTCAACATGGTCAAGGAACGACTTCCATCGGAAGAGTACTGTACGTGGAGAGGCTGACAACTGGGTCCACGGCGACAACCCAGTTTTTTTGTGATTTGCCAAGTAAGTCGCTTTGTCAGGCCTGTTCGGCTGTAAATCTTTCAAGACGAGGAGAGCTTTCATTCGGCTGGCCCAGAAAATGGCCCATCAGTAATGAGCAATGGGTTGTACATTTTTAAAACACATCAAACCAGCAATTAGTTTCAAATATCTTTTTTTTCATATCAAGATTTTAAATTACATTAATTTTTATGTGTGGAGAATTTGTTGGATTTTATATTGATATACATTTATTTTTAAAATCAGTTTGAATGTGAGTCAAAATTTTGGGATTAAAAACAGTTCGGACCGCACGGAAATATGCAAAATTTCGTATAATTTTTTAACCATTGCCACAATATGGGCTGTAATGCTAACAAAAAGAATATGGGATCCAAAAAAAACCTTGAGAATTAGAAAATGGGCTGTAAATTATTAGAAATAATTGCAGATGGGCTGTATGTTGTTTTCCACAGAATTGAGGCTTTCCTAAAAAAAGGCTGACGCACAAGCACTGACTGTTGGATGTCCATCCAACGGCCGTCGTGCTTCTTCAATCTCTGCTCTTCCTGCTCCAGCCGCTCAAACAAGCGCTGGCGGGACTGCCTGCTCCCTCCTCCTCGCGGCCGGCTGTGCTGCCGCGCAGGCCTCACCGCCCGACCGTACTCCCATCGCTGGCCTAGCCATCCCTCTACTCACCCACACCTGCTGTTATTCTCCGGCGACGACAGACGAACCAGTAAACCCTCATACAATCGTACTCCCCTCCGCGTGGGCATCCACTGCCGAGTCTTCCCTGCCTCTGTGTCGTCCCCTTCTTAGGCCTCGCCGTCGTCCACCGCCCTGGTGCTCTCGGCGCGGCGTGGTCAATGTGGTCAAGGAACGACTTCCATCGGACGTGGACTGTACGTGCAGAGCTGACAGCTGGGTCCACGGCCGCAGCAAGGAAGTGCCTCCTTATTACGTGCAAAATAATTATTCCTCCACCTGATAGCGGGACCCATCGAACGAGCCACCGTATTTCGCAAAAAAATGTTTCCCCTGACTGCTGGGACCCACCAGCTACATCTTCGCACGCAAGGAAGTGCGTCCAGGCAAAAAAAATGATTCGCCCCCTGACTGCTGGGACCCACCAGCTACATCTTCACAGGAAAGGAAGTGCCTGACAGTCGGGACCCACCTGGTCGAAGCGTACGTAGCGTTGTCATTCTGGTCGCGAACATGTACGTACATACTGGTCGATGTAGAGGCGCGCACGTTTCGTAGTAGAGGTGCGCACGTGTCGTAGTAGAGGCGCGCACGTAGCATGTACACGTACGTACAGCGGCCAGGGTGCAAGAAAGAAAATATGGCCACGTATGTTTACATACGGGCGGGGTCTCGAACGCCTACTTGCGCATACGTATGGCCAGGGCTCGTGTACATGGCTGGGTCAGAACGGAGAAACAGCGTAGTCGTCATGTTCATGGGGAGGCAATGGAATGCGTCGTGTTCATGGGGAGCCAACGAAATGCGTCGTGTTCATCAGGAGGGCTTGGACGGAACAGGCGATGGAAACGAGGCCCGACGTACCACAGAACGGAGGAAACGACCTTGTGTTCGACCGGCCACGTTCGAAACGGGATCCTGTTCATCGGGAGGGGTCTGGCGTACCACAAAATGGAGAAAACGGACCTCCTACGGTCGAAACGGCGGTCCTGTTGATCGGGAGGGGTGTGGCGTACCGCAAAACGGAGGAAACAGACTTGTGTTGGAGCGCTACGGTCGAAACGGGGGTCCTGTTCATCGGGAGGGGTGTGGCGTACCACAAAACGGGATTTCCACGGGATACTGTTCATCTCCATCGTCGACCTCCTCCAACCTCCACGAGCTACTGTTCATCCACCATCGACCTCCTCCAGCCTCCACCTGCGACTGTTCGTCCACGGGCTCCTGTTCATCCAGCCTCCACCGCGCGCTACTCCACTCGCTACTGCTCAACCACCCCTCCACCGTCTACTGTTCATCCAACTCTCCACACCACGGGGTCCTGTTCAACCACCCCTCCACGTGCACCCCTCCACTGTCTAATGTT
>NC_041384.1:438243571-438298195 GCF_002162155.2 Triticum dicoccoides
CATCCTATCGATCGGCTTCAGTTAGCAGCAGTAGCGAAGGAATCGCTCGATCGGGTTCAGTTAATAGCCATCGATCGATCGCTCGGGTTCAATAGCGCGTAGCTTCAGTGCAATCGCTCGGGTTCAGTTAGAGCCCAACGCCTCGCTCGGGTTCAGTTAGGGCCAACGCCTCGCACACACGCGCGTACGTGTACGAGAGAAACGCGCATCGCTCGGCCCCCGACCTCCCACTGTAACCAGGAACTCCCCGAAATTTTCCTCCCCCTCGTTTCTACCACAGTTTTTTCCGTCATGGACGGCCCAAAGAATGTCATGCAGCTGCGTCTCCGGCCCGCCAAGGACGAAAAGCCCATTTTCTGTCATGATTTTTTTTCATAGAAGTAGGATCCCACCACATCTATGATGATATCGGGTTTGCACAATTATCATCATAGAAGTGTCATATGTATGACAAATTTTTTTTCGTTCGGCCCAAAATGTCACGGATGTGTCTTTTTTTGTAGTGGCATCTACTGCGACTTATAGCAAGACTGATGAATCTATAAGGATGATTTTTTTTTGATCAAAGAAAGGCTTGCCCCTTCCGGTTTTCATTACTGAAAACCACCACAATTCACAAGAAGTTCAGCACAACTCCAGCCTAACACGAAGGACTAAAAGCTACCAGATTGAAATCGCAACATCCCAAGAGGCCAACAAAGGCCAAACATCCGCGCTAGAACCCAACATTTCACAACCGATGACACAATCCACATCCTAAACCGATTATTATATCAAAAGAAACCAAGAAACTAGTCTCTGCGGCGAGCGGGATGAGCTCTTTCGTGTCCTCAAGACGCTGCTTGAGAAAATCCATGGATTCCTCCACCAGCCTTTGGCGCTCGTTGCAGAGCATGTCACTCTCGTCCATAAGTTTCTTGACGATGACGCTGGTCCTCTTCAACAAGGCACTGGTCTCCTCCTGCTGGTCTGCACTTCGGACGATCTTCTCCCTCGGCAGGTCGCGCTCGGCCCGGAGCCTCTCATTGCCCTCCCTTAGTTGCCGGGTGACGCCGGTAGCCTGTTTAAATGAGGCTATCATGTCGTCCAGCAACCTTGCCAAGCCGGAGATCTGATCCATCTGGCTATGGATGATCGCATGCATGCGCCTATAACAGTCGTCGCCTGCCTGCGAGAAATTTTCCCAGGCCACCGCGGCGCGGTGAGACATCTCTGCTGCATTCATGGCGCAGCGGGACATCTCTGCTGCTTCCGCGGTGCGGCCGGACCAGTCTGCTGCATCGACGGCGCGGCGGGACCTCTGTGCTGCTACTTCCGCGCGGCGGGAGATGTCGGTTGCTCTCGCAGCGAGGCGAGACATCTCTCGTGCTTCCGCTTCCATGCTCGCCTCTCCCTGGTGGCAATCTCTCGACCCAAAACTCACGCTGGCCAAGGCAGACGCAAGGGAAGGATGCTGAATGACTTGTTTGTTTTTGTGGATGAGGAGTTGAGCAGGAATGTGCAGTCATCTTGGCATACTAGTATTTATAACCGAGTACTAATACGCTCCTAAGTGGGAAACCGTTTAGGTTGTGATCGGTGTGAATAGGTTTGCAATTCAATATACTCCCCTTTTGTAAGGCCCCGCTTTGGAAAGGTGCATGCATGCAACCATTTCATTGGTTGCATTGAAAGCCATTTTTGTTGGTGCCATGGCTGAAAAACTAATATACTTCATGCATGCTTTTTCATTGGCTGCATGCATGTGAGAGAGTGCATTGGGAGTGAAATGAAAGAATTAATGTGAGAAAATTACTATGTGTCTTAGTCTAAGAGAAATTGTCTTTAGGCCTAATAAACCCGGACGGAGCGAGTAGCGTGGTACTAATACGCTCCTAAGTGGGAAACCATTTAGGTTGTGATCGGTGTGAACATGTTTGCAATTCAATATAGCGTGGTAGTAATACGCTCCTAAGTGGGAAACCGTTTAGGTTGTGATCGGTGTGAACAGGTTTGCAATTCAATATAGTGTGGAGTAATTTGCAATTCAAATTTTAGTTTTTCCATTTTATAAGGCTCAATTTGGTTGTTCCCCAACACATGTTCATATTCCAAGGTGCATTAAATCATTGCATGCAAGTATTAAGAGAAAATTAACCAATGCATGTACTTTATGCATGCATGCATTGCAATTAATGCATTGATAAACATAATTTTTTGAGAAAAACAAGAGCATTAATTAGGTGCTTTTGCAAACTACAAAAAATATTCCACTACTCACCATCTTAGTTGGTGAGATTTTTGAATTAAGCCCTATAAACCGGAAAGGAGGGAGTACTGCTGTGTACATGCAATAACTGGCACCGTTGTATACATATCTTACGGTTAATGGGGCGTTCGACAGGAATAGCCGCGTGGCGAGCTCTAGGCTAGTATTTTTTTCAGACGCATTAAACCTATCTCTCGGGACTTCTCGCACGCACCATCGTGCCACCCACAAAAACTTGTACTCTTAGTTTAGTAGTACGTTATACAGGAAGAGAAGAGGTGCACGCACGCACTCGTCCTCTCACACACGCATCTGTTTTTTCTCGAAAAAGAGGATGATGACCCCCGGCCTCTGCATCTGGGAGTTACACACGCATCTGTAGCTACGAATTGTAGTGTTCTTAACCATCCGATTGGCTCTATCATGGATGTACCTATATACTAAAACATGTCTAGATACATCTATATTTTGAAAAATGGAGGCATGTATTGTGGAACGGAGGGAGTGCTTGTCATCAAAATGGATAAAAAGGAACGTATCTAGAACTAAAATACGTCTACATACATCTCCTTTTATCCATTTTGATGACAAGTAGTACTTCTTACCCAAAGGAACTTTATATCCAACAGACACAAAAATATCCGTTCGACTGTTGGAAATTACTGATCTGATGTCGGAGTAATTGCTGCATCGCCACCAAAACCCACCATTTCTTAAGCTAAAGTAGACCAAGGTAATCCCTATATTAGTATATTACTAAGATAAATAGAAGGCACTGTAGAAACATTTAGGACATGAGCTTGTCAATCTGAATGTGGAGGGACACAAGCTTAGCCCCGACCAGCAGCTTGGGCGGAACTGTCAAGAAGGTCAGCTCCTACACGTCGACGTCGTCGGGATCCTTGCTTCTTGTCACCTCCATTTCTACCTTGACGGAATCGGTCGTGCCTTTGGGCTCCCCCGGCGGGCCGTTCGCCCACAGCTTGGCCACGTAGTGCGACAGTGGGGACGCCCCCGCTCTGATGCAGATGACCGACACGACGATAGGCGCGCCGATGTCGAGCACGCCGCCGACCAAGAAAAATGCGCGACGGTCCTCCTCTGCGAACATCAAGAGCCGTGGCTCCGACAGTGGCACTTGCAGCTGGAGCACCTTGCCGTACTGGATCCTGTGCACGGGCATGTGATGCGCAGTGCTGATGTGGTGGTAGAGCGCCGGCGGTGGGCCTTCATAGCCGCAGACAGGCATGGGGCATTTGCAGGGCGCGAGCGGACACACGCTCTGGTGATCGGCGAGCTTGTGGTAAGTGACGTAGAGCCCACAACCTTCGTGCGGGCACTCCACCCTCACCGACGAAAGGACAGAGTCCACCGCCATGTTCCGCACGTCGAAGGCACCGACGCGCTCGCACTTCTGGCACTGCCGCTGGTTCCCGGGGCGCTCGACGCGGCAGTCCGCGCAGGCCAGGTGCCCTCCCTTGCACTGCAGAAATCAATCGAACAACACATCAATCAAGAAACCTGCACCTTGCTCAATCAGCCGAACGGACGAGGTGTATTCGAACCTCATACACTGGAGGCGTCAAGGGGCGGAGGCACAAGGGGCAGTGGAGCACGATGAGGTCCATCGAGACCTTAGAGAGCTCCATCGTCGGGTCCTGTTCGGTCTGCATGATCTCGCCCTCCTCGTGCACAACCATCTCTCGACTTGGGCTGGGCTATTACAAAGCTTTACCATCACATATTTTATACTACTTCAAGGTGCATTAAATCAACACATGCAAGTACTCCCTCCGGTCCTTTTTACTCCGCACATTAGCTTTGTCTGAAATCAAAGTTTGCTAAGTTTGACAAATTTATATTAAAAAATATTAACATCTACAACATCTAATAAATATAATATGAAAATATATTTCGAGATGGATCTTATAATAAATATGTTGTTATGTGAATGTTAATAATTTTTTGTATAAATTTGGTCAAATTTGGATGAGATTGACTTCACACAAACCTAATATGCAGAGTACAAAGGACTGGAGGGAGTATGAAAATATGAGTCACGGCATGCATGCATGCGTTGTAATTAATGCATCGGTAAACACAAATTATTGAAATATATCGAGTGCAGTGCTTTGATGTGTCGCGTCAACTCGTACATCAATGAGAAGTTTGATTATCCTCTCCCTCGCGAACTTAACTGCACCTGCCTTTGGCTGTATGACAGGTTGGCCACACACCTATCGGGCTCACCTGTCATACACGCAAAGGCAAGAGTGTCCCTCCCTCGCCCATGAGCGTGGTGGCTGGCAAGACTACGAGAAGCTTTCGCTACATGCTCTCCCTCCTGCACGCGGTGGACATGCAGCAGTTCAATCGGTGTCAGATGGCCAGAAGCGTACTGTACTACTCCTCCAGTGCAGTAGTACTCCATCATTGTTCGACTTCCCAAAGAGGCGAAGAGCCAAGCGCAGCTCGGATGCTCGTGTGGCAGTTTCATGTGTAGAGTAGTCTAGGATAGCATGTACCGTGCCTGTAAGCTTAAAATCGTTGTGGTCGGCTCCATGCTATGTGGCCGTCTCGAAGTTTTTTTTTTAAATAAAATATTCTTCTGGCCCTACCTGACACCCTGGTGATTGTAGTGTGCATGCTTATCTGGTCAAGACAGGAATATATATTTTAATTTGTTTTTTTCGAAAAGGGGGGACTCCCCGGCCTCTGCATCAGAATTAGATTTGCTGCCCTCACATAGTACAAGGTCTCCAAGATTATATTTGTTGCCCTCACATAGTACAAGGTCTCCAGGATTAGGTTTGCTGCCCTCACATAGCATGAACAAACTCGGCATCACCACTTTATGCCTCCTTGTAGGTACATTGTGTTGATGCGTCCACTGTCGCATGTCCTTATACCAACCATTTGTTGCTGTTAATGTAAGGGCGCATGTAAAATGAAGCGATCACACTGTTACCTTAGGGACATGTCTAACCAGTGTTATTGTTAATCTAATGCCTCCAGTGATAAGATGCAATTAAACTGTGTTACAAATGGCACTCCTGCTCTTTTCCCCAGTATGATAAGTAAGTTGCTCCTTTACGCTGCTGAGTGTCCTGGTGTCCCCACGGTCCCATGCCCTTAAACCAACTCTTTAGCTGCTTTTGATTTACTGTGTCTGGTAAACAAGCAATGCCACCATTAAAGTAATCCATATTTGAGGAATCTCATTGTTGATCGTAATGCTTCTGGTAACATGAAGCATTGCTGACGTTTTAAAATTTCTACTGTCCTTGCGTGATTGCCATGAACATAATTAAGATGCTTCTTTTCATTTTGTATATGTTTCGTCTATTCTTATTGACCAGCAACTGTTTACTTTCTATCTTTTTGTGCAGATAGGGATATACATTTCACCTTGTTGCTATTGTGACCTTTTGGTGAACCGCACAAAACACTTTTTTGGAATGAGTGTCTTGTGCAGTTCAACTAAAATGTCACGTGGGCAACATCTCTCAATTTTGGTGGAACTGCACAAAATGGTGATTGGAGTTTCCAAAATCTCCCTCAAGTTCTGCTGGTAATCTCGTGCAACATTTTATTAGCCTTTGCAAGATGGAGCCGTCACTGTTACCACAATGGCACTTTATTTTAGTGGAACTGCACAAAAGGATAAGAAAACTATAGTTGCACCTTACATGAGCCGGACATCTAACCTTAGTGTTCCTCAATTTTAGTGCAACTACTAAAGAAGAACCTGCCAGCTCACAAGAGCAAGTACTTCTTGCTAGTTGAATGATGCAATCTTTGCTTCATTTTAGGTGAACTACAGAAAAAGGCGCATGAATTGAATCATGGAACTCCAGGCAGACCTCATCCAAGTAGAGCTGGAGGTTGAGTTCAAGGAGGCCGTATTAAAGAGAAATCATGCTCTCCTGTCTCCATGTTTGTGTTGTGCAAACAGGAATACTCAACTACAGATGTTGGATTTCTGGTTCCGGCAGACCCTTAAGGTTCGAACACTGGGGTGCGCGCGGAGATCTCTCCCCTACCGATCTACGTTCGATCCTCTCGTGCGAACTAAGATGAAAATGATGAACAACACAAGAGACACGAGGTTTAGACTGGTTTGGGCCACCATTGTGGTGTAATACCCTACTCTAGTGTGTGGTGTGGTAGATTGCCTCTCGGGCTGATGATGAATAGTACAAGGGAAGAACAGCCTCGCGAGAGGTGTTCTTGAGCTGGTGCGATGAACTGCTAGGGTGAGTTCCGTCGCCTCTCTTTCTCTCTCTGCTAGGGTTCTACCAGATCTCTCTCTCTCTCTTTTCTCCCTTGGTGTCTAGATGTCTGTCTGCCTGTCTCCCTCTCTTCTGGGTCTCTGGATGTCTCTACTCTATGGTGGCTAGCTCTATTTATAGAGGCCCTGGGCCTCTCCCCGAATAATTGAGCGGGAAGGGCGCCAACAATTGGCCATTTTGAAGGGGAACATCTAGTACAAGTTATCCTGACCAAAGGTGGTCTTCGGCTGCCAAAAGCACTGGTGATGACGCCGTCTTGGGCTCCACGGTGACCTCCGTCCTGCCACTCTACTGGTCTTGGTCTCGTTGAACCGTAATGGTAACCTTTGCCTGATACCTTGGCCTATGCTTGCCCCCTTTGCACCAAAGGGGAAACAAGGACACTACACAGTCCGACGCCCGCCTGGCGCGTGCCTGGTCTCGACCGTCATGGCTTGTGTCACGGGTTCCTCGCGAGGTACCCCTGCCTTGATCTCTCCGCCTCCTCGCGAGCCTGCCTGAGGAGGCTGCCTCTAAGGAAGCTTCCAGTCGTCCGCCCCGCGAGGCTTGGCCCCTCGTGAGGGTCTTGAGCTTGAGCTGATGAAGATGGGCCGCGCTGGGCCCCCACTTGAGCCACGCCGCAGGCTGCAGGCAGGCAAGTTTGGGGACCCCCGTTCCCAGAACGCCGACAGTAGCCCCTGGGCCCAAGGCGCGCCTGGGCTTGGCATAGCAGAGAAGCGAAGGGGCAAGCATGAAGCGCCGCGGGCCCTAACAGCCTGCGGCCTTGGGCGCCGCATGGCGGTTGATTGGGCGTGGGTGTCTGTGCTTCCCATGACGCCTCGGCAACCGCACGACTCGATGAGTCCCTCCATGCAGAGATATGGGTCATGATTACCTGTGGTCATGGCGCTTGGCGGTTGGCCTTCCCCGGCTATAAGTACGGGGCCGTGTGAGCTCCGCCAGTTCACCCCTTTCCATTACTCCTCTTCTTCTTCCTCATCCTTGCCTCCTCCTGCACCAATGGCACCGATCCACCGGTTTCAGCTGAGGAGAAGGGAAAGGCCCCCAGAGAGGGTCCTGACCCCCTCCCACCGAAGAAGCGGCCAATCCTCTATCACCGGGACGAAGGCGCTTGGCAGGTGGTGTCGAGGCCGTGGTACGAGCGGCCGCCGCCTGGGTTTCCGCTGCCCTTGTACGCCCGCGTTCTAGACCCCAGGGTGGAGGGTGCCGAGCAACACCGACAGCGTCGCCGCCGACGCCGGCGAGTCACAGTGGTGCGTGTCGTCCCCCCTGGAGTCCACGCAGAGCGCTCCTCTCGCGAGCTTGTGCTCCATGCCGCCATGCCTCCAACTTCGTGTATCCGCCTTCCTCCCTCCTTCGCCTTCGAGATGCCGCCGAGCAGGGCCCTGGATCTCTGGCTGCAGCACGCCGAGTATGGCACCCCTGCAACCGAAGCGGAGGTCGCGGTCGTCGCTCCGGGCAAGGTCTTCATGACCCGGGGCTGGAGTGAGATTGCCCGGGTCTGTCGCGCGGACGGCGCCTTGGTGATCCATCTTGAATACGACGACGCCTCCTTGATGTTCTTCAAGGTCTTTGATGCAGAAGGACGCCGGCTGGAATGATGCCCTAACGGGAGCGGCAGTGGTGATGAACTGGTGAGGACCAGCCCCGCCCGTTGGTCCTCATGCAGCTCCTCAGGCAGCAGCGGAGGGGCTGAGGGCTTCAGCAGCTCCCCCGAACTCCTCGCGACCCCGGTGACGAGCGACGACAGCTACGAGCCTCCGAGCTCACGCTGCGCTCGGAGTGGGGCAGCTGCATCAGGCCGCCGGCGCCACTGATCTGGATGGGATTGGCGCCGTCACCGGGCAGCCCACTGTTGATGATGGCGTCGCTTGGGGAGGTGCTAGCAAGTAGCGTTCCTTAGGGTTAGCACCTTTTGTTTTCTGCGAGGAATCAAAGCAACACCCCGCGGGGGTATGTAAGGCGTCTGCCGTGCCTTATGTAAGTACTATATCCTTAATATGAATTGGTGTGAGGTGTCTGTTCTGTCCCGGCTAAGCTCCCCCTTTCCATCCTCATGAGGACTTGGCGCTCTACGCTGACAGGTCCCAGTCCCCAGGCAAGCTTCAGCCGTCACTGGTATGCCAGGTCACGATGCCGTGGTCAAGGCCAGGAGGTGAGCGGCCCGAGGTCCAGTAAGAGCCCCCCGAGTCGCGATGCTCGGGAGGTCCCCTTTAGCGCTCAAGCAATCCTTGCTGGGCGAGAAAGGAAGGTAGCGTTGCCATGATAGAGTTGCACTGGGCGGGGATTTAGCGTTGCGTTGGTCTAGCTCTTGCGAGGGTGCGACTTATCTTGTGCGTCTGACGTAGTTCCTCGGAGAGGCGTCCGGCCCGAGAGGCGGTGGCCGAGGTACTGCTGGGTGAGGCCCTCGCGAGCTTCTTCTCACTCCCCCGCACTTTCCTTAACGCTCTACGTCCTCAGGTCCCGGCCCTCGAGCGAGCTCAGCCGCCGCTGGTATGACAGGTCGCGATGCCATGGGTCAAGGCCAGGGAGTGAGGGCTGGAGAGCCAGTAAGAGCCCATGAGTCGCGATGCTCAGGTGCCCCCCTTTTAACGTGCAAGCGGTCCGTGCCGAAGAGTGGGAGAGAGAGCTCATGATGCCCCCAAAGTTGCTCCTGGAGTAGGTCCTGCACACTAGTCATGAGGAGAAACAAGGCTTATCGTTACGGTCGTCGGCCAACCTATGGTCACTCCGAGGGAGCGGTTAGGGCATTGAGGGCTTGGTGAGGTGGCGCCGTGCGGGGCTGCCGCGGCCAGAGCTCGACCACTCAGGTTTATCAACGCTGCAGGGACAGACCCATGCGCACGCGCCATGCCAGAGCGTGCAGCTCTTCAGATAGGCGTCGATCGAGCAGGTGATTAGGTCAGGTATGTTAAGCACATAGGAAATCCAATTTCAAGCAAGCGCAGGTAAAAGCAACCGCCGTTGGGTCGGGCCCGAGCGGCGTGGGGATGATGCAGCCCGAGGGGCACCCCCAACAAGGTAAGTAAAGAGCATAACCAAAATGGATACATGCCGAGGGGACCGGCCCACGCGGCCTGGGAATGGTGCAGCCCTGTGGGCGCTCCTAGCTAAAAGTAGAACTCTGAAAGATGTCACCTGGTGTTGCTGAAGATGAAGTGATGCTGAGGAAGTGAGCGATGCGCGGTGAAGACGTCGGCCCTCATGAGCCCCCAGGCCCAGGGGCCTCGGGAGGCTCCGGTGGCACGTGCAGGTCTCCGGGGACCATCGCCGCCTCCGCCAGGACTACGTGATGCCTGCCCTCCTGAGCCTCCAGAATGCTCCTCAACAGGCGCTGATGTGCGGCGACCATGCTCGGCAGGCCGAAGGGCATGCGAACATAGCTGTGAGGTGGTCCCTCGCAGCGCCCTATGGCCGAAGGCCATAGCCGCTCCTGGGACGCAGCTCGGTTGAGACCTGGTACATTGACGCAGGCGCGCAGTCCTCCATCCTCGCCCGGATGTGGGGCCACGGCAGGTGAGCGACGGTTGCCGCGCATGACTCTGGACTCTTGTAGCTCATGGGTGTTCCTTGCGATGAACTCCTGAGGGTTTGGTCTCCTTTGACTTGTACCTTCCTGAGGGAAGCATGCTTGAAAGCACCCCTCCAAGTGGTGCCCGAGCGCCTCCCCCGTGACCTTGGCAAGGTCGGTGGCTCTCCAAGAGAGAGCCCTCGAGCCCTCCTGGAGGAGGGCGTCGGGCGCGCCTTCCTATGTGTGAGAGGGTGGCTCCTTGATTGGGCGCGAATCCTGACGCGATACCTCTGGAGGAGCCTGCCTCCTTGTGGCTCAGGCCAGGTGAGGTCTTCTTCTTCTTGAGGGTCGCCTCGGGAGGCCTCCCGCTCCCGTGATCTGGGTCTTTGATTGCTGCAGCTTGGAACGCACGCTCAAGCAAGCACACTGCGTCCCTTTCTTCACAAGGTACGGTGATGACTCCACCGCTTCCTGGCATCTTGAGGACATTGTAACCATGGTGAGTCACCACCATAAACTTGGCTAGGGCTAGGTACGCAAGGATGGCATTGTATGGCAGGCGGATGTGAGCGACGTCGAAGTCGATGAGCTCGGTGCGGTAGTTGTTGCGTTGCCCGAAGGTGATCGGAAGGCGAATCTGCCCAATTGGAACAGTGGAACCATCGATGACTCCTGATAAAGGCTTGGTCAGCTGAAGCTGGTCGTACCACACTTGTAGGTTGTTGAACGTCTCGATGGACAGGACGTTGAGTCCTGCTCCACCATCGATGAGGGTCCTGGTGACCTGCACGTTGCTGATGACTGGGGAGCAAAGCATCGGGAGGACTCCGGTCATTGACGCACACTTGAGCTGGTCTGAGGAACTGAATGTGATCGCGCACGAAGACCACCTAAGAGGGCGCGTGGCCTCAAGCTTGGGAAGGACTGCATTCACCTCGCGAGCGAACTGCTTGAAGATGCGCTGTGAGGCTGGGGCCTGGGCGCCACCCAAGATGCAAGCAATTGCATGCGGCTCTTGGAAGCCCCCAACCCCATCGTCTTGGTGTTGGTCTTCTTTCCTTCATGGTGGAGGCGACGGAGGAGGGAGGCCCGCGTTGCCGTGCGGGTGGCCCTCATGAGGTTGGTCCCTCTAGCCTCCCTCGCGAGGCTGGTCCTGCTAGTGGTCCTCGCGAGGGCGGTCACGCCATCCCTAGCGAAGGCCACGGTCTTCCCATCGTCCGCCACCTCTTCCTCCTCCTCGGCCATAGCCCTTGTCGTTGCGCTCTGGGCGTCGGCCGATCCGCCCATCTCACACGGCTCTGAGCTCTTGACATTCGTTGGTGTTGTGTGTGTGGAGGTCGTGGTACACGCAGTACCGTCCACCCTTGGATGACTCGGGCTGGTCCCTGCCTCGCTTGGTGTCCGGTTCCGCTGCTAGTATGGCAACCCCCTTGCGCTTCACGTCCTTGGCCTTGAGCTTCTTTTCTTCCAGGTCAGTAGCCGGGAGCTCGAGGAGGGAGAGACGCCCTTCCTCAGCCCTGGTGCACTTGGTCGCCAAGTTGAACAGCTCCAGGGATGTGCACATTTCTTCATGGATTGCTAGCTCTTCCTTCATCTTAACATCGCGCACGCCGTCGGAGAAGGCTGAGATGATAGCTTCTTCAGTCACCTTGGGGATCTTGAGGTGAGCGTAGTTGAAGTGCTGGATGTACTTCTGCAGGGTTTCTCCTAGCTATTGCTTGATGCGGCGCAGGTCGCTCATGGCCGGGGGCCGGTCATGTGTGCCTTGGAAGTTGGCGATGAAGCGGGTGCGCATCTCGCTCCAGGAGGAGATCGTGTCGGGAGCCAGGTTCAGGAGCCAGGTGCGGGCGCCGTCCTTGAGCGCCATGGGGAACCAATTCGCCATGACCTTTGCGTCTCCGTTGGCGGCTACAATGCCCAGCTCGTAGAGCTGCAGGAACTCCGCAGGGTCCACTGTGCCATCGTAGCGGGGAGGAAGGTCAGGCTTGAACTTGCCTGGCCGTGTGACACCGCGCAGCTCGGGGGTGAAGGCGAGGCAGCCCACCGTGGCCACCAGCGCCCTTTGCTGGTGCTGGACTTGTTCTTGCGGGTCACCACGCGCCGCCACTGGGAGCAGCGTGGGGTCTCGTCGTGGAGGCGCTGAGGCGCGATCTTGGCGTGCCGGCACTGGGAGCGCGCGAGCACCTTCTCGGGGACGTGAGATCTCTTGGCAGCTCCCTTCTTGTTGTGTAGGCGCCGGACGTGGAGGGTCCCGCCCTGGGGCTGGGCGCCTTGGAGCCAAGGCACCTTCTTGGGGAGGAGGCGGCGAAGGCGCCTCCTGATCCTAGCCCCCTGCACGGGATGGAGGGCGAAGCAGCGAGAGGGACCGCAAGGTGAGCCCCCTGTGGCACTGACGAGCTCAGCGATGCGGGCGAGCCAGTCCTCGTAGAGGTCGTCAACGGGGCGATAGTGGAGGAGCTCCCGCGCCAAGAGCAGTGAGGCGTGCGCATCCATGGGTGCGCGACGGGTGTGGGACGACGAGCCAGCTAGAGTCAGCGACGGGGAGGCGGTGCGGCCATCCCGCCGCACCGAAGGATGCTGGGACGAGGCCTACTGCTCGTTCCCCGCCGGGCTGGTGGCGGCGTTGGCGGCGGGCGACGGGGAACGACAAGGGGGGCCGCCGACGGGCGCCGTCTAGGCGACGCGAGTGGTGCGAGCAGCCCGGCGCTCGGCGTGAGCCGGCGAGCGTCAACCATGGACATGACGGAAGATCACACGCGAATAGCGGAAAAAAGATTCCAGCGCACCCCTACCTGGCGCGCCAAATGTCGGATTTCGGGTTCCGACAGACCCTTGAGGTTCGAACACTGGGGTGCGGGCGGAGATCTCTCCCCTACCGATCTATGTACGATCCTCTCGTGCGAACTAAGATGAAAATGATGAACAACACAAGAGACACGAGGTTTATACTGGTTCGGGCCACTGTTATGGTGTAATACCCTACTCCAGTGTGTGGTGTGGTGGATTGACTCTGGGGATGATGATGAATAGTACAATGGAAGAACAACCTCACGAGAGGTGTTCTTGAGCTGGTGCGATGAACTGCTAGGGTGAGTTCCGTCGCCTCTCTTTCTCTCTCTGCTAGGGTTCTACCAGATCTCTCTCTCTCTCTCTCTCTCTTTTTCCCTTGGTGTCTAGATGTCTGTCTGCCCGTCTCCCTCTCTTCTGGGTCTCTAGATGTCTCTACTCTGTGGTGGCTAGCTCTATTTATAAAGGCCCTGGGCCTCTCCCCGAATAATTGAGCGGGAAGGGCGCCAACAATTGGCCATTTTGAAGGGGAAAATCTAGTACAAGTTATCCTGACCAAAGGTGGTCTTCGGCTACCAAAAGCACCGGTGATGACGCCGTCTTGGGCTCGACGGTGACCTCCGTCCTGCCACTCTGCTGGTCTTGGTCTCGTTGCACCGGAATGGTAACCTTTGCCTGATACCTTGGCCTGTGCTTGCCCCCTTTGCACCAAAGGGGAAACAAGGACACTCCGCAGGCCGACGCGTGCCTGGCGCCCACCAGGTCTCGATCTTCATGGCTTGCGTCATGGGTTCCTCACGAGGTACCCCTGCCTTGATCTCTCCGCCTCCTCGCAAGCCTGCCTGATGAGGCTGCCCCTGAGGAAGCTTCCTGTCGTCCGCCCCGCGAGGCTTGGCCCTTCGCGAGGGTCTTGAGCTTGAGCTGATGAAGATGGGCCACGCTGGGCCCCCACTTGATCCACGCCGCAGGCCGCAGGCAGGCAAGTCTGGGGACCCCCGTTCCTAGAATGCCGACAACAGATGTTGTGATGGTCAAGAGCATTCGCCAAGTTCTTCAATTGTATGACATGGCTAGCCAAGATGGATTTATTCCCGATATTCACTTTATCAAAAGGCTCTAATGGGTTGGTTCTGAATCTTGCAAGCTGGGAATCAGTGAGATGTGTAGGCATCTTTGTTGTACTTATTATTTGAATCTTATTTGTTGGTTCTGAATCTTGCAAGCTGGGAATCAATGAGATGTGTAGGCATCTTTGTTGCACTTATTATTTGGATCTTATTTGTTGGTTCTGAATCTTGCAAGCTGGGAATCAATGAGATGTGTAGGCATCTTTGTTGTACTTATTATTTGGATCTTATTTGTTGGTTCTGAATCTTGCAAGCTGGGAAACACGGCATGATGATGCAGAGGACAACAACCATAACAAACACTTCAAACTTGATAGTATTATCTTTGTGAAAGTGCGACAAATGTGCTGATCGTGTGCGTCCTGAGAATAATAATTCTAATTGTTGTGCATGTTGATCCCGTGACACTGATAGAACGAGCGAATGCATTGCTTGTTTTAAGTATAAATTTCTATTAAAGCTAATTAAATTTAAGTAAAGTGACCACTAACTCATGTTATTACAGTACCAATACAGACCCGCTCGTGAACCGACGTGTGGCCGAGGGTGCATCTTCTGCCGGGCGTGCAGCGGACGAGGGAGGGGTAGTAACTGTTGTTGCCTATACACACTCAGCTTACTGTTCAATCCAGTTCCCTAAGAGCTGAAAACCAAACTGCTGCCGCCGCCTACACACTTGTTCACTCGAAGAGACTCCAATGGCGATTCGAGGGGTGAGCCTGCTGGATATGGACTTAAGCAAGGAGTTCCCCTTTGAGTTCGCCATTCAGTCCTATGGCTGCACCAAGTTGAATGTGATGTACACCAACGATACGGACTCGGTGAAGCTCAGCCTCGCCTCAGTCCTATGGCTGCACCAGGTTCTGGAGCATTCGACCATTTCATCGGCAGCGCCGACTGCACCTTCGCTACGGTGGAGAGAAGAAAGAACGCGACTGAGGGAGTCCTGGATTAGGGGGTCTCTGGACAGCCGGACTATATCCTTTGGCCGGACTGTTGGACTATGAAGAAACAAGATTGAAGACTTCGTCCCGTGTCCGGATGGGACTCTACTTGGTGTGGAAGGCAAGCTAGGCAATACAGATATGTAAATCTCCTCCTTTGTAACCGACCTTGTGTAACCCTAGCCCCCTCCGATGTCTATATAAACCGGAGGGTTTTAGTCCATAGGACAACATACAATCATACCATAGGCTAGCTTCTAGGGTTTAGCCTCTCCGATCTCGTGGTAGATCAACTCTTGTACTACTCACATCATTAAGAATAAATCAAGAAGGACGTAGGGTTTTACCTCCATCAAGAGGGCCCGAACCTGGGTAAAACATCGTGTTCCCTGCCTCCTGTTACCATCCGCCTTAGACGCACAGTTCGGGACCCCCTACCCGAGATCCACCGGTTTAGACACCGACATTGGTGCTTTCATTAAGAGTTCGTCTGTGTCGTCGCCGTAAGGAAGGATGCATCATCTCGTTGTTAAAAACAACATTACAGCCGGGGGAGCCCTGGCTGTCGGCCAAACTCTCCGGCTAGGCAGTTTCATCAGGACCGCCTATTCGGCTGCTGCGCCGATGATGACTTCTCGGGTCAAAGAAAACAACCTCCACGTTGGCTCGGAATTCGCCGAGCAGATGGATCCAATGGAGCTCTCTTCTCTAAACGGGCTCTTGGATCGCATCGCCGCTTTGGGAGTCGCTACGGACTACAATCGGATTGGGTTTAAACCCTATCAAAGGGGATTAACTCTCCACCGGTCACCCATCATGTTGCGGTGGTGGAGGAATAATGCGACGATTCTTCCTCTATTTTGAGGACTAACTATGTCCGAATTCCTGAGCTCTCCAAGACGGATACCTGTTTATGGGAGGACATCACCCAAACCCTGAACCTAGAGTCAGGCAGCGGGCCAGACTCATTGGGCAACATCCCGGAATCCGAACTTCCAAGATCGGATACTCCTCGGCCCCTGGGTCTCAGATCGGGTAAGGGTTCAGACTCAACGCCACCCACCCACCCATACATAAACGATCTTTCCCACATTAGGCAAGAGCCCCACGAAATAGTACATCATTATTGGGCCAGATTCCTCCTTGTGATGAACAAGGTTAAGGACTGCCGTGAGGAAAACGCAGTCTCATTCTTCTGCAATAATTGCACGGACAAGGGAATCCTTAACGCCTTGAGTCGCCGTGACATATCACGCTTCTCTTACTTGGCGTCCATTGTACGAAAGTACTGTGCAATGGAAAGCGCCTGGAAAACCGAAACAAAATTTTGGGATAATCCGGCTCAGTATATACACCCAGTCCGAAGTAAAAGGGTGCACTATCATAAGACACCCGAGTTAGTTACAAAAAAACAAAAACCCTCTACAGGGCATGGAACCGTATTGGAGGGATGGCTTAACGGACCCTGCAAAATTCATAGTACAGCGGATACCATACCAACACATAGCCTTAGAGCATGTTGGATACTCCGGTAGGTGGCCAACAGTGGTGAGGATCTTCTTATCCCAAATACCACAGAGCACCATCCCACAGATAACAATACGGTATTAACAATTTTTGAAACGTTCGCATCAAACAATAGGCGCAAGCGAACACTCCACAGCCTCGCCGAAATCTGCCACGTGGCAGCAATGAATCCATGGAGTGACACGGCTATTACCTTCAATGCCATTGACGAACCTAAATTCCGAACTGCTCGAGCACCAGCTGCATTGGTCCTCAGTCCAATTGTGGATGGCTTTCGACTCACCAAAGTACTCATGGACGGCGGCAGTGGATTAAACCTCATCTATGAGGAAACTCTTCAAAAATTGGAAATAGACTGGAACCGCATTGAGGAAAGCAGCACAACCTTCAGTGGAATCATCCCCAGTCGGGAAGCACGCTGTGCTGGGAAAATCACACTAGATGTGGTATTCGGCACGCCGGAGAACTATAGGTCCGAAGAAATTACATTCCAAGTGGCCCCGTTCAGTAGTGGATATCACGCCCTTTTAGGACGGGAGGCGTTCACAATCTTCCAAGCCATACCCCATTATGGGTACATGAAGCTCAAAATGCCCGGGCCCAACGGAATCGTCACTCTCGCTAGTGATCCGGACACAGCACTCCGCGCCGAAAACAAAACAGCCGCATTGGCCCTCGAGGCATTATCCGAAGCCCTTTCGACCGAGGAATTAACTGCGCTACGCTCCACGGTGGACATGGACGACGTAATACTTGACAAGAGATCCAAGTCCACCTCTTTTAAACCAGCGGATGAAATAGTCAAATTCCATGTCCACCCAACGGACCCTACAAAAACAGCCTCCATCGGGGCACAGTTAAACCCCGCTGTGGACGCCTCACTATGAGATTTCTTGCGCGAGAATTGGGACATATTCGCCTGGCACCCCTCAGACATGCCAGGAATCCCACACAGGCTGGCCGAGCACAACCTCAATATCCTAAAGGGATCCAAGTCGGTAAAGCAGGCTCTTCGGTGTTTCTCTGAACCTAAGAGACATGCCATGGGAGAGGAACTAGCCAAATTATTGGAGGCCGGATTCATTAGGGAAATAAAACACCCAGACTGGCTAGCAAACCTAGTGATGGTACCAAAGAAGGACAAATCCTGGCGCCTATGCGTCGATTTCAAGGACCTCAACAAGGCCTGCCCAAAGAATCCCTTCCCCCTCCCCCGCATTGATCAGATTATCAATGCTACCATAGGACACGAATCATTGTGTTTCCTTGACGCATACTCTGGTTACCACCAAATCAAGATGGCGGAGTCCGACCAAGCCGCAATGGCATTCATCACACCATACGGCCCCTTCTGTTTCAACACTATGCCTTTCGGGCTCAAAAACGCCGGCGCAACATATCAGCGCATGATTCAGACATGTCTGGAGAAACAAATCGGCAAAAGAGTGGAGGCATACATAGATGATGTGGTCGTTAAAACCAAACACGTCGACACTCTAATAGACGACCTGAGGGTCACATTCGACAACCTCCGAACATATGACATCAAGCTCAATCCGGAAAAATGCATTTTCGGCGTACCAGCAGGAAAGCTCCTGGGCTTCATTGTCTCAAGTAGAGGGATTGAAGCTAATCCGGCAAAAATCCAAGCTTTGTCATAGTTGGCTATCACAACGAACCTCAAACAAATCCATAAAGTAACTGGATGTGTGGCGGCCCTAAGCCGCTTTATCTCCCGCTTAGGAGAAAAGGCATTACCCCTTTATCGCCTCCTTCGGCGCACCGAACACTTCGAGTGGACGGACGCTGCCACTGCCGGATTGGAAGAAATAAAAGCCATACTGGCAACCAACCCAATTCTGGTCGCGCTAAACATCGGCGAACGAATGCTGTTGTACATTGCAGCAACACATCAAGTTGTAAGCGCAGTGCTAGTCGTCGAACGAGAAGCTGACGGACATAAATTCCCTCTTCAAAAGCCGGTATACTATGTATCCACTGTCCTCACTCCATGCAAATCACGGTACCCGCATTAACAAAAGATAGCCTATGCGGTATTCATGGCATCCCGGAAGCTGTGACACTACTTTCAAGAGTGTTCGATTAGAGTAGCCTCGGAAGTGCCACTTAATGATATTATAAACAACCGCGACGCTACGGGACGGGTTGCCAAATGGGCCATTGAGCTCCTCCCGTTCGACATAACATACAAACCTCGACGAGCCATTAAGTCGCAAGTATTGGCCGACTTTGTCGCCGAATGGGCGGAAGCCGAACTCCCTAAAGAGTACGGCGCATACTCCAATTGGATCATGCACTTCGACAGTTCTAAAATGTTGGCTGGTCTAGGGGCTGGCGTCGTCCTGACGTCCCCAACCGGTGATACCGTTCATTACATACTTCAAATATTGTATACGGACTCCAACAACGCAGCCGAATACGAAGCTCTGTTGCATGGTCTTCGGATGGCAGCCTCCATGGGCATTCTACGCCTGGAAGTGCATGGGGATTCAAACCTCGCAATATCCCAAATAAATGGAGACTTTGACGCCAAGGATCCGAAAATGGCGGCCTATCGAAATGCCGTCCTAAAGATGTCAGCTCGGCTCGAGGGGCTCGAATTTCACCATGTGGCTCGGGAAAACAATCAGGCGGCGGATATCTTCGCCCGCATCGGCGCAAAACACCCGATACCGAACACTCTGACATAATCGGAGGCTCTTCCACCGAAATAACACCTTTAGCCCATGTAATAATGGCCGTCATCACCCCGTGGACAGAACCATTCCTGGCCTACCTAACTAGGCAGGAACTTCCCGAGGACCAAAATGAGGCACGCTGCATAGTGCGGCAATCTAAAGCCTACAAGATCCACGAAGGAGAGCTATATAAGAAAAGCACTACCGGAGTCCTTCAAAGGTGCATCTCTGAAGAGGAAGGGCGAAAGCTTTTGGCAGAAATTCACGCTGGACTCGGTGGACACCATGCCGCAGCCCGGGCCCATGTAAGCAAGGCCTTCTGTACAGGTTTTTATTGGCCGATGGCCCGGGTAGACGCACAAGACTTGGTCCAACGCTGCGCCGGTTGCCAGCCTTTTGCAAACCAAAGCCATATGCCACCCACCGCCCTCCAAAGAATCCCCATTACCTGGCCTTCCACGGTCTGGGGGCTTGACATGGTTGGACCCCTTAAAGGGGGAACCCATAAGAAAAATACTTACTAGTCATGGTGGATAAATTCACTAAATGGATAGAAGCCAAACCTATTAAAACAGCCAAATCCGGACCGGTGATAGACTTCATATCCGGGGTTGTACACCGTTATGGCTTCCCCCACAGCATCATCACTGACAACGACATGAATTTCACGGCCGACGAGGTAAAACTTTGGTGCAGCAACATGGGCATCAAGCTCGATTATGCTTCCGTCTATCACCCACAAACCAACGACCAAGTTGAGCGAGCAAATGGTCTTATCATGAGCGGCATTAAACCTAGATTAGTGCGGTCCTTAACGGAGTCTAACACACATTGGGTAGAGGAGCTCGACTCCGTACTCTGGTGGCTGCGGACCACACCGAATCGTAGTACCGGATATACACCCTTCTTTATGGTGTACGGCGCAGAGGCAGTCCTGTCCTGTGACATAATTCATGACTCACCTCAAGTGCACATGTACGAAGAAAGAGAAGCCGAGCTTGACCGACAGGATGGTCTGGACACCCTGGAGGAGGAGCGCGACGTGGCAAAAACCCGTTCCGCATTTTATCAGCAACAGGCTCGCATATACCAAAGCAGAGAAGTACGGGCCAAAACTTACAACATTGGCGAATTAGTTCTACGCCTGCCGGAGAAGAAAAAGTCCAAGCTCGAGCCCAAATGGGAAGGTCCCTTCATCATTGACCAAGTTCTGACCGGTGGAGCGTACCGTCTGCGGGATGCATCGACTAATCGACTTGAGCCGAACCCATGGAACGTAGTTAGGCTCCGAAGATTCTACGCCTAGCGCCGGACTCTATGTTCGTCTCCTTCCTCTGTCCATTTTTTGCATATATATTTATCTGTCTTTTTTCTCCTTCTTTCTTTTATTTTTTCCCAAGGCCTTCAAGGGCCAACTTGTGCCTCGCTTGCACACTATAGATGCGCTAACCGCACTCATTATATCTGGGGGCTTCTTACAAAGAAGCTTAATTATCTATCTGGGTTTCCTGCCTAGCACATGTGTTATTCTTCCACATGTACCTTTTCTTCGCCATTATATGCATCGATATGACTTAAGTTTTGGCCAAGCTGGGTTGCCTGGCTCTTGTATTTATGCCCTACGTTCCCATTAATTTGGCTAGGGCATAAGGGGAGCACCTCTGCGATTGTTACTGCCGGGTCAGATGGATGTGTACCTCAGACTGGGTGAAGCCGAAAGCTAGCGTTTTAAGGGAATATTCGGTCGGTGAATAAAAGATGATTTTTATTTATTTTCTACATGTGCCCCCAGATGTCTTTTTTGCCTGCGTTTCCTCTCGCAGTCCAGACATGCACTTTAGGGCATGCATACCCAGGGAAAGGAACCCTTAACGGAACTATTCTCCCTGGAAGATGTTTCTTACTACCCATGTAATATAACGTAACTAGTTGGGCACGTGTCTGTTCAAGCACTAATGACCCCTACGCCTGGTCTCCACGCATACCCCGGTTCTTATATAACTGAGCGGGTATTCGGATACACTCCGGACTATCGGGTCCGGAGGTTGAAGGAAAAAGGTCCGCAATGACAAATGATCTACAATCCGGCTAGAAGGCATTATACATGTCACTTTAATTACATAGTCATGTAGACTGACTAAATTCCTCTTCTATACCATCCAACAGGTGGTCTAACCTACAATCCTGTTGGGAATACTTTGCGGCTAATTTTATCTGCCCATAGACTAAGCTAACGGGGATCTCTTTCCCGTCGGGCCCCATAGGTCTGACTTCGGCCATGTGATTTGGGTCAGCCTTGGTATACCGCGTCTTCACCATGGCCCAGGCTTCCCTGGCACCTTGACGGCAGGTAGATATCTTCCATAACCGGAAGCGCCGCCGTGCTCCCTTGAGCTTCTCCACAAGCTCTCCAACGCCTTCTTGCAGGGAGACGGATGGCCATAAGGCCTGAGCAATACCTTGCATCACCTGCCGGACTTGTTCGTGCAGTTGTGAGAGCTCGGACAGAAGATCACCCGCAGACCCGGGCATCTCCTCCGCGGGACGACCCGTCAGCATACCCGCAGACATAACTCTGTTAGCCGGCTTCTCCGCCGTCCCCTTTATTAAGGGTTCGTTCAAGCACTTACTGAATATGTCGCGTCGTAGCCGCTTGTTCTCCTTCTCGGAGTCCGCAAGCTGGGCACGAACATCTTTCAGTTCCACTCTCAGCTTGGTATTGGCATCTTGGAGATTGTTTTTCTCCCGCCTGACCTCAGTCAACATGCGTTCGCCAGCCTTTAGCTGTCGTACAGCGTGCTGCTCCTCCGGATTCTCTCTGGATTCATCTGCAAACATCTATTGTTAGATCTGCAGCCATGACGCATGCTATATGGTACATATCATTCTTTGAAAGTAATGTTACCAGCTGGGGACTTTTTCGGTTCCTTCAATGTGGTGACTACGGCCCGAAGTTGGGTCTTGCATTCCTCCAGCTCCTGTGACAGTCGATTATTCTTATCTGTAAGAACCTGCACAATAAGATGATCCCTAAATCAGTTCTGCTAACTGCTTCAAGTCTCAGGGGCTACTGATACATATAATCGTTAGATTTACTTACCCGTACATCCTTTACATACTGATTCGTGGCTCTGGCTAGACCATCTTGAGCAGCACGGAGGTACGCCTCTCCAGAATTGAAAGCATCAAATGCCTCTGGTGAGAAGCAAGCGTCGCGGAGTACGGCCCGACGACATCTATGATTCATGGCGCTCTCCACTTCCGAATTTGTAGCGGACAATCTATCTGCATCCTCTATAGGGGGATTATCCAGCTTCCGCCTCTATGTCCTACCCTGGAGCCCGATTGGTGGAAGCATGATCGGCATCCTCATCGAACATATTCCGGCGAGCGTTTTTTATGTTAAAGAAACATGGACGTCATTACATTTCTAGAAAGACGACAACCACGGAGTGGGGTTTCTGTCATACCTCTGCATCGGCGTCTCCGTCCTGACCGCCTTCCTTTTCGGCCTTCCCGGCCTCGGTGCCTCTTGTGGGCGAGTTGCTGCGGGTTCGGCATGGCGTCCCGAATGCCTTCCCTATAAAACACCATGTGTATATGGTAGGTGAAGTGTCTAAAAGGGGATCCTAGTTTTTGGAGTTGGGATTTCTGGTTTTTCTTACATGCGACGCAGGAAGCAGTCCGGGATAATCGGCCGTAATGGCCACCATGGCGTCATCACAACTTAACTGATAGAACTGCCGGTCTATCAGCTCCATGAGTATGTCCGGATCTTCTTCGAGTCCGGGACCAAGGGCCCGATCAGGGTCCTCTGGTTGTGGAGATGGGCTGCTGACCTCCCTTATGGCTCTTCGCAATTCCTGCCGCAAGATGACAAGGTGAGTACCTACGACAAAGAATGCGGGAAGAATGGGAGTAAGTAGGTGTAACTCACCCAGCTTGGAGGGTTGTACATGGATAATCCATCCCGTGGCTTGATGCGGATGAACTCCTCCTCCTCTCCCTTGAACAATTCAGACATAATTTTTGCTAAAGCGGTAGCGTTGTCCGGACCTTTACGCCCGCAACGGGTGGCGTCATCTTCCCCGTTAAAACACCACAAGGGGTGCCCTCGATATTGAAGTGGTTGCACCCCCCGCATTATGCAAATTGACATAACCTCGATTACTTTCAATCCTGATTGAGCCAGCGCTTTAATCCAGTTCATCAGGTAAAGGACTTCTCCATTGTCTTCCTCCTGGGGGCGTCGTGGGTGCCAACTTCGGCGTTTCTTCAGAGGAGCATTGCTGAACTCAGGAAGACCCCGCCGAACAGGGTCCGGAAGGGGGACGTCCTCTATATAAAACCATTCCAAAGGCCAGTCTTCGAACGTCTTCTTCGGAGTACCGGACAGGTATCCGGTTTCGGTGATGCGCCATATTTCGGCTCCGCCCACTTGATAAAGTGACCCCTTCTGTGTGCGAGGGACGAGGCAAAATAACCTTTTCCACAGCTCGAAATGAGCCTCGCAGCCCAGGAACAACTTGGAGAGGGCAACATAGCCGGCAATGTGTAAAATGGAAGCTGGGGTGAAATTATGCAGTTGGAGGCCGTAAAACTCCAGGAGCCCGCGGAGGAACGGATGAATCGGAAATCCGAGTCCCCTCAATAAATAAGGGAAAAGGCATACCCGCTCCCCCGTAGAGGGGCTAGGGAAGCTCGGTTGCTCCCCGCCATTGTAGGTGGCGAGCTCGGCTCGGACGGGCACCATATAAGCCAGAGGGAGAAATCCCTTAGTCTGCAGTTCGACTAATCGACTGTGTGGGGCTGAACACCTCCCCCAATCGCCGTGCTTAGAGCTACAGGGGCGGGAGGAGGAGCTGTGGAGGTTGGCCATGCTGGAATGGATCTTTCCGAGGCACGCTCTGATGGATTCTCGCTGGGGGAGGATGGTATGGATTGGATCTAAGAATCCCTATCCCTTTAATAGACAATTTATTTATCTGGCTAGGGGGGCGAATGTAAAAATGCCCTGGCGCCTCGTATTCATTTGACGCATGCGAAATAGCCCTTATTGGGCACAGAAGCCAAGAGGTTCAACATTTATGATACCGGACACTACTTACAAACATTCGAAATTTGGAGAAGAACCCGCCTTGCAATGCCGAAGATAACACTGCGCGCCGGACTCATCGTCATTGAAGCCTGGTTCGGGGGCTACTGAGGGAGTCCTGGATTAGGGGGTATCCGGACAGCCGGACTATATCCTTTGGCCGGACTGTTGGACTATGAAGAAACAAGATTGAAGACTTCGTCCCGTGTCCGTATGGGACTCTACTTGGCATGGAACGCAAGCTAGGCAATACGGATATGTAAATCTCCTCCTTTGTAACCGACCTTGTGTAACCCTAGCCCCCTCCGGTGTCTATATAAATCGGAGGGTTTTAGTCCGTAGGAGAACATACAATCATACCATAGGCTAGCTTCTAGGGTTTAGCCTCTCCGATATCGTGGTAGATCAACTATTGTACTACTCATATCATCAACAATAAATCAAGCAGGACGTAGGGTTTTACCTCCATCAAGAGGGCCCGAACCTGGGTAAAACATCGTGTTCCCTGCCTCCTGTTACCATCTGCCTTAGACGCACAGTTCGGGACCCCCTACCCGAGATCCGCCGGTTTTGACACCGACAGCGACGATTCGGCCATCTGGTGCAACAAGCTTGTCGAAAACCAGAAGCAATACAAGATCATCAGCAATGGGCAGGAGAACGACTCCATGGTTGACCTCGCTGAGACCATCATCGACCCCTGATACGCCAACACGAAAGAAGACGACCTGAACACATGGGAGGTACCTCTGGATCTAGCCTAGATGACCTACGCGGCCAAGGACGCTTACGCATGCTACGACATGTACAGGCAGATCTTGGACATGAGGGCGTGTCTGCTTCCCGTAACCGACGAGTACACAGATAGCCGCAACGTCATGATCAAGTGTGCTAGGAAGGTCTAGATGTTGTACATTATCTGTTTATAAGCACCTTTATCATCTGAGTGTTTCATGCATTAGCCTATGTGTCGTAATTATCTGTTTTGTCCGAAATATTTCTTTTAAGAACCCATTAACCTGATTGCATTTTTAGTGGCTATTTGCGTATGTATGTAAACTAGTTCACTTGTCCGTAAAAAAAACTAGTTCGCTCGGCTGTCGTGCTTTGAATCTCCTTCCTCCCAACATATTCCCATCCTCAGGTGGACCCAGCAGGTCTCTGAATTTTCTCCCACTTTCTTTTTCGATGTAAACTGTGATTTCTCCCAGTACTTTCCCCTAGAACCAACTCAACTGTCCCACGTCTAGCCTAAAAAGTACTCCCTCCATTCCTAAATATAGGGTGTGTAGTTTTTGGCACGGAAATTAAAGAACGCACGTGGAGGGAAATTTTCACAAGTTTTGAGCGATATTTCACCTGACTAATTAACATGAGAAAATAGAGGAGCTTGCCTGATATAAGGAAATGTAATCAAATCCCTAAAAAATTATCCAAACGAGTGGTGCAACGCAATACACCTTAAATTTCAGATTTTTTCTCGAAAAACTATACACCTTATATCAAGGAACGGAGGGAGTAATAATACCCCACGTACTATTAACTCATCAAATTAAAATGATATTTTATTTCGTAAGTTGAAAGTTCTTACAAAATAATAATAATAATTGTTTATATATAACTTGGCAAGTTAACTCCTAGTGATTGCGTACATAAGCTTGCAAAGATTTTACTGACGTGCAATCATGTGTTTATGTTTTTATAACATTTCTCCGTCTAGCCCAACATGATATTTTCACACAGCCTAGTAAGTCCACGGATTTTGAGAAAAATGCAAATGGGATTTAAACGGGCTGCATAAATGCTACATCATTGTTTCACCCTGCCCACCAAATGGACTAAAAAACAAATGGACTGGCTGACATGTGGGCCTGTAGGTCGAAGCCTAAGAAGGCGTTGGATTTACATCCAACGGCCGGCATTCTTCTTCAATCTCTCATCTTCTTGCTCCAGCAACCCAAAGCAGTGCTGGTCGTGCCGCGTGCTCTTGCCTCTCGTGGCCGGCTGTGATGCCGCGGAGGCCTCACCGCCCCCTACTACTCCCACCGCTAGCCCAGGGTATCCCTCTACTCACCCACACCCCCTGTTATTCTGCGGTGACGGAAGCCTCACGCCGCAGCCGAACCAGTGAACCCTCGTACTTCTCTCCATGTGGGCATCCACTGCCGTGTCTTCCCCGGCTCCGCGACGTCCCCTTCCTAGGCCTCGCCGTCGCCCACCGCCTTGGTGCTCTCAGCGCGGCGTGGTCAATGTGGTCAACGACCGACTTCCATCGGAAGAGTACCGTACGTGGAGAGGCTGACAGCTGGGTCCACGGCCACAGCCCGGTTTTTTGTGATTTGCCAAGTAAGTCGCTTTGTCAGGCCTGTTGGGCTGCAAATCTTTCAAGACGAGGAGAGCTTCATTCGGCTGGCCGAGAAAATGGCCTATCAGTAATGAGAAATGGGCTGTACATTTTTAAAACACATCAAACCGTCAATTAGTTTCAAATATCTTTTTTTCATTTAGAGATTTTAAATTACATTAATTTTTATGCGTGGAGAATTTGTTGGATTTTATATTGATATACATTTATTTTTTAAATCAGTTTGAATGTGAGTCGAAATTTCGGGATTAAAAACAGTTCGGACCGCACCGAAATATGCAAAATTTCGTATAATTTTTTAACCGTGGCCACAATATGGGTTGTAATGCTAACAATAAGAATATGGGCTCCAAAAAACCTTAAGAATTAGCAAATGGGATGTAAATTATTAGAAATAATGGCAGATGGGTTGTATGCTGTTTTCCACAGATTTGAGGCTTTCCTAAAAAGGTTGATGCACAAGCAGTGACTGTTGGATGTCCATCAAACGATCGTCATGCTTCTTCAATCTATGCTCTTCCTGCTCCAGCCACTCAAACAAGCACCGGCGGGACTGCCTGCTCCCTCCGCCCCGCTTCCGGCTGTGCTGCCGCGCAGGCCTCACCACCCCATCGTACTCCCATCGCTGGCCTAGCCATCCCTCTACTCACCCACACCTGCTGTTATTCTCCGGTGACGGCAGATGAACCAGTAAACCCTCGTACAATCGTACTCCCCTCCGCGTGGGAAACAACTGCCGAGTCTTCCCTGCATCCGTGTCGTTCCCTTCCTAGCCTCGCCGTCGTCCACCGCCCTGGTGCTCTGGCGCGGCCTTGTCAACGTGGTCAACGACCGACATGCATCTGAAGTGGACTATACGTGGAGAGGCCGACAGCTGGCTCCACGTCCGCACACAAGGAAATGCCTCCTTATTACGTGCAAAATAATGATTCCTCAACCTCACATCAGGGACCCACCGAAAGGGCCTCTGTATTTCGCGAAAAAAATGTTACCATCGCTGACAGCTCGGACCCACCAGCTATATCTTTGCACGCAAGGAAGTGCCTCCTTATTACGCACAAAAAAAATGAATACCCCATGTTAGCTGGGACCCAGTATAGTGGCATGCTGATTTGTGGTCCTACTAAGTTGACGGGGACGGAGGGCTTTGTCAACTTAGTCAATATGCACGATTCTAGCTCTAGTGACCGTACGATGTCCATCCAATGGCCGTAGTGCTTCTTCAACCTCTGGTCTTCTTGCTCCAGCCGCCCAAACCAGCGCCGGTCGTGCCTCGTGCTCCTGCCTCCCGTGGCCGGCTGCGATGCGGCAGAGGCCTCACCGCCCCCTACTACTCCCACCGCTGGCCAGGCCATCCCTCTACTCACCCACACCCCCTGTTATTCTGCGGCGATGACAGCCTCACACCGCAACGAACCAGTGAACCCTCGTACTCCTCTACGCGTGGGCATCCACTGCCGCGTCTTCCCCGGCTCCGCGTCGTCCCCTTCCTAGGCCTCACCATCGTCCACCGCCCTGGTGCTCTCAGCGCGGCGTGGTCAATGTGGTCAAGGAACGGCTTCCATCGGACATGGACTGTATCTGGAGAGGCTGACAGCTGGGTCCACGGCCGCAGCAAGGAAGTGCCTCCTTATTACATGCAAAATAATTATTCCTCCACCTGACAGCGGGGACCCACCGGACAAGCCACCGTATTTCGCCAAAAAACCATTTGCCCCTGACTGCTGGGACCCACCAGCTAAATCTTCGCACACAAGGAAGTGCGTCCGGGCAAAAAAAACGATTCGCCCCCCTGACTGCTGGGACCCACTGGCTACATCTTCGCAGGCAAGGAAGTGCCTGACAGTCGGGACCCAGCTGGTCGAAGCATACATAGCGTTGTCATTCTGGTCGCGAACGTGTACGTACATATATACTAGTGGATGTAGAGGCACGCACGTGTCTTAGTAGAGGCGCGTTCGTGTCGTAGTAGAGGCGCGCACGTAGCATGTACACGTACGTACAACGGCCAGGGTGCAAGAAAGAAAATACGGCCACGTATGTGTACATCCGGGCGGGGTCTCGAACGCCTACTCGCGCATACGTACGGCCAGGGCTCGTGTACATGGCTGGGTCGGAACAGAGAAACAGCGTCATCGTCGTGTTCATGGGGAGGCAACAGAATGCGTCGTGTTCATGGGGAGGCAACGGAACATGTCGTGTTCATCAGGAGGCAATGGAACGCGTGGGAGCCAACCGGCTGGGTCGGAACGAAATGCATGGTCATGTTCATCGGGAGGGATTGGATGGAACGGGCGATGGAAATGAGGCCTGGCGTACCGCACAACGGAGGAAACGGACTTCCTACGTTCGGAACAGGGTCCTGTTGATAGGGAGGGGTCTGGCGTACTGTAAAACGGAGGAAACAGACCTCCTACGGTCAAAACGGGGGTCCTGTTGATCGGGAGGGATGTGGCGTACTGCAAAACGGAGGAAACGGACCTCCTATGGTCGAAACGGGGGTCCTATTGATCGGGAGGGGTGTGGCGTACCGCAAAATGAACGAAACGGACTTGTGTTGGAGCGCTACGGTCGAAACGGGGGTCCTGTTTGTCGGGAGGGGTGTGGCGTACCGCAAAACGGGACTCCACGGGATACTGTTCATCTCCACCGTCGACCTCCTCCAGCCTCCACTGGCTACCGTTGACCTCCTCTAGCCTCCACCGCGCGCTACTCCACCGGCTACTGTTCAACCACCCCTCCACCGTCTACTGTTCATCCAGCCCTCCACCACACCACGGGGTCCTGTTCATCCAGAGGCAACGCCACCGCTCACTGTTCATCCACCCCCCACAACACTCACTGTTCATCCCAGAGGCAGCATCGATCGGCTTCAGTTAGCAGCAGTAGCGAAGGAATCGCTCAATCGGGTTCAGTTAACAGCCATCGATCGATCACTCGGGTTCAGTAACGCGTAGCCTACAGTGCAATCGCTCGGGTTCAGTTAGAGCCCAACGCCTCGCTCGGGTTCAGTTAGAGCCAACGCCTTGCACACACGCGCGTACGTGTACGAGAGAAACGCGCATCGCTCGGCCCCCGACCTCCCACCGTAACCGGGAACTCCCCGAAATTTTCCTCCCCCTCACTTTTACCATAGTTTTTTCCGTCATGGACGGCCCAAAGAATGTCATGCAGCTGCGTCTCCGGCCCGCCCAGGACGAAAAGCCCATTTTCTGTCATGATCTTTTGTCATAGAAGTAGGAGCCCACCACATTCTATGATGATACCGGGTTTTGTCACAATTATCGTCATAGAAGTGTCATATGTATGACAGAAAAAAATTCGTTCGGCCCAAAATGTCACGGATGTGTGTTTTTTTGTAGTGGCGGGGGCTCCCAATTTCGATTGGGTGTGGGGGGGCACCCCCTCCTTTGCTCCTTTCCCCTCTCTCCCACTAAGGCCCAATAAAGCCCATATACCTCCCGGGGGGTTCCGGTAACCTCCCGGTGCTCCGGTATACTCCCGTTTTCACCCGGAACCATTCCGATTTCCAAACATAGGCTTCCAATATATCGATATTTATGTCTTGACCATTTCAAGACTCCTCGTTATGTCCGTGATCAAATCCGGGACTCCGAACTACCTTCGGTACATCAAAACACATAAACTCGTAATACCGATCATCACCAAACATTAAGCGTGCGGACCCTATGGGTTCAAGAACTATGTAGACATGACCGAGACATGTCTCCGGTCAATAACCAATAGCGGAACCTGGATGCTTATATTGGTTCCTACATATTCTACGAAGATCTTTATCAGTCAAACTGCATAACAATATACGTTGTTCCCTTTGTCATCGGAATGTTACTTGCCCGAGATTCGATTGTGGGTATCTCAATACCTAGTTCAATCTCGTTACCGGCAAGTCTCTTTACTCGTTCCGTAATGCGTCATCCCGAAACTAACTCATTAGTCACAATGCTTGCAAGGCTTATAGTGATGTGCATTACCGAGAGAGCCCAGAGATACCTCTTCGATACTCGGAGTGACAAATCCTAATCTCGATCTATGCCAACTCAACAAACACCATTGGAGACACCTGTAGAGCACCTTTATAATCACCCAGTTACGTTGTGACGTTTGGTAGCACACAAAGTGTTCCTCCAGTATTCGGGAGTTGCATGATCTCATAGTCATAGGAACATGTATAAGTTATGGAGAAAGCAATAGCAACAAACTAAATGATCGTCGTGCTAAACTAACGGATGGGTGAAGTCAATCACATTATTCTCTAATGATGCGATCTCATTAATCAAATGACAACTCATGTCTATGGTCAGGAAACATAACCATCATTGATTCAACGAGCTAGTCAAGTAGAGGCAAACTAGTGACACTCTGTTTGTCTATATATTCACACATGTACTAAGTTTCCGATTAATATAATTCTAGCATGAATAATAAACATTTATCATGATATAAGGAAATAAATAATAACTTCATTATTGCCTCTATGGCATATTTCCTTCACATAGTTGGCATGTCCCCCCTTGCCTTTGTTGACCGTTCCGAGACCAACCGGGTTTTTCGAGTCCCTCTTGTTTAGCCGCTAAATCTCTTTGCTCAGTGCTCGAACCCCTCAATTGCTCATCCGAAACATGTCCCGAACCAGACTCACTGAGTCATCACCGATGGATCCAGATCATCCCCAAACATCCCTAAAATATCTTCGTTTCATTGTTTGGACTTCCTAACGTAGTTATTCTTGACCATTCGATTCTGACCGGAGGGTCAAAACTTAACCCACCTACCTATTTAAACAGATCAACTGTCACAACCCTAGAATTTGATTGCAATTAGTATCATAAGCATCCATGCATCATGTCTATATTTGTTTGAAATTTGAAATGGGGAAGACAAGCCCTAGCACTAAATGAAATGCAATTAGGATCGAAATAAAAATATTTTCAATGAACCCGGGATGCCCTTTAGAAAAGTTCATTATTTTTGATAAAGGTGAAAACCTCTGCCAAAAATGATGCACATATTTTTTAGGCCATTCTGGATTTTTGAATAACCCATATTGTATTTGAATTGGGGCATTTAAATACTATTAATATTTTTAAAATGCTCCAATAATTCTGAAAATAGTTAAGGGCCTCTGTAATAATTCATTTAATACCCACAATTATTTTCAGGATTTATTAAAATGATTTGGGTATAAACTAAATCAGAACAAAATAACGTAAATAGAAAACAGAATTAAAAAAACAGAGAGATCTACCTGGGCCAACCTACCTGGCCTTCCAGCCCACCTGGTGGCCCAGGTGGCGGCCCAGCCCACCAGGGGCACCCGTGTCTTCTCCTTCCTCTGCCAGAAGGACCGAGGTGCGTGGCCACCGCATGCCGGCACGCGCACGGCCACCGCACGCCACCTCCTGCTTGCCGCCGAGGGCCTGGACGCCTCCACGATGCCATGCAGCCCCCTGGTCCCCCTCGCTCCTCTCCCTCACTCTCTGCTCTCCCCCCTCGCCCTCTCCCTCTCCTCTGATCGCCATGGCCGACGCTGCCGAGCGCTCGCCACCGTGAAGCTCGCAGCCACCATGCTCCCCTCGGCACCCCGACGCGCCAAGGAGCTCCTCCGTCGACCTCTATATCGTCTCCGTCAAGCCGCGCGAGCGGACGTGCCTCGTCTCACCGTCCCTGACCCCTTCTTCCTCCTCGGTCACCGGAGATCCATCTCGCCGCCCCGACCGATCCTGGCCTCCTCCGAGCTTGCCGTCTGCACCGTTGCAACCGCCGTAAGCCTCTCCCTCGAACCCCCCTTTCCGTTGTCCCGTTTTCACGCCGTAGCTCCTACTTCACTGACGACCGAAGCCGCCGTCCGCCATGGCCGATGATGTCCTCGCTCCTGAGCATCTCCGCTCGGTCCAGTGGCACCAGCGTGCTCCTGGAGCTCCCAGGAATCCGCCCTGCCGCTTAGCTCGCTCGTCAGCCTAGCGCAGCGCCTCACCTGTGCTAAGCCAAACTCCGGCCGCCACCAGCCGTCGTTGCAGTCGTCGTTTCCGGCCTCCTCTCGCCTAGCCGCATGCTCCATTGGATGCGGCGCACGTCCAGCAGCCCGTAGGGCCAAACCGCGAGTCGAACAGTCGCCGGACGGCAAATCCCGAGCGCCTCCGCCGCCCCGTTTGGTCGTCGGCGGCTAGCCGCCGGTGCGCTGACGTGGCCACCTAGTTAGGGCTAATCGCCCACTAATTAACCCCCCTGACCCACTTACACATGGGCCCCACCAGTTTAGTTAGTCAACTAACAAAATTAGTTAGAACTAATCCAACCCCGCGGGACCCACGCGTCAGCTTTGACCTTGCTAACGTGGCCTTTGACCGGCCCCACACGTCAGTGACTCATGCAAGCGGTGTGTCACTGACCAGTGGGCCCCACTGGTCAGGTTTGACCTAGCCAGCCACAGTTGACCTGATGACGTCACTCTTATGTCATGCTAACGCAGTAAAACCTTTTCTGGATTTTAAATAAATCTAAATGATTTATTTATTTTCAAAAAATATCCAAAACTTTGAAAAATCATAGAAATTAATCTATAACTCCAAATAAGATAAATTATATATGAAAAATTATCAGAAAAATTCAAGGAATGTGTTTATGGCAATTGCATGCATGTTTGAACAACCTAGGGTTGCTGTACGGGGCAATTTGCATAAATGACATTTAAATAAGCACATATGGAGTTTGAATTTGAACCCTTGGTTCAAACCAACTTCATTTAATATGGTTGCTAGTTGCATTAGCTCAATCAACAGCATATTGCCATGACATTATCATGCATCATAATTGTTGCATTGCATTGATTGTGTTCCTCTTTGTTTGCCGGTATTTGTCCCCTCTCGATAGACGTGGTTCCGACGACGAGTTCGATGACACCGATGAAGAACTATACTATCTTCAGAAGTGCCAGGCAAGCAAAACCCCCTTGTTCATTCCGATACAATCCCACTCTCTCGCTCCTGCTCTCTTTTACTGCATTAGGACAACAACGATTCAACTGTTACATGTTGCGGTAGTTGAACCCCTTTCCTCTGCATGACCTGTCATTGCCACAGTAAATAGATGAAACCCACTAGCATGAGTAGGAGTTGTTTGAGCCCTGATGTGCCTACTCATTCATGCTTGTTTGTCATGCCTGCTACTGCTTAGAGTTGAGTCAGGTCTGATTTATCGGGGATGAATCGGAGGTGTGTAAACATGTCCTACTATTGAGAGCTAAGTGTGTGAACACGATTTGGTATAGGTAGCGGTGAGAGGCCATGTAGGAGTACATGGTGGGTTGTCTCATTGAAACCGTCCTCAGGAACTGAGTTCTGTGTTTGTAGGTTATGTGTTGGCGGCCGTGCGTAGCACTGACCCTAGGGCTGGGCTATGTTGCAGTAGATACACCATGGCATGGTGTATCGGGCGCCCGTTTGGTGTCTCGGGAACCCTGTTCACATCGTTCGGGGCCGTATGTGGAAACCTCAGCCGGACTCCCTGCGGATGGAACCTGAATAGGCGATAAACCTGGACTAGAGACTTAGGTGTTTAGGTAGGCCGTGGCCGACACCCTCGTTGGGCTTCCGCTTGAAGGTTGCCGAGTACATGTCGTGTAAACGACGGTAAGTGGTGGGAGCGTGTGTGAAGAAGTACACCCCTGTAGGGTTATCATTATCTATTCGAATAACCGGATTCCTCGGATATGGAAACTTGGACCCCTTGCATAGTTCGTAGACAAGTGAAAGTGGATACTCTAGAACTCGCAAGATAAGTGTGAGTGTTGTGGATGGCCTTCTCGTAGGGAGACGGGAGTGGGTCCATAGTGATGTATTGAATGGTGAATATGTGTACTCGTGTGCGCCACCTCAAAAGAGTTGCTTGCAGTCGTAGTTCAGGTTAGCCACTGAGTCAAAGCTGGCTTGCTGCAGTTAAACTCCATCCCCCCTTGTTGATACCGATGCATATGTAGCTAGTTTTGATGTAAGTCTTGCTGAGTACCTTTGTACTCACGTTTGCTTAATTTATGTTTTGCAGAGAGAGACTTTAGTCTCGCTAGTAGTTTCTGCATGGACTTTGATGTTAGCTTGATACCTCAGCTACGATCTTGTGCCCTCGGCAGGATCTGGTAGATAGTCAGGCTTCTTAGCCTTTTTCCATTTGTAGATGTCTGTACTCAGACATGTTAAGCTTCCGCATGTGCTTGATTTGTATGTTGTAATTGTTGGGTCATGAGACCCATGTTTGTAATATCCCGCTCCTCGGAGCCTAAGGATTAAATACTTGAGTTGTAGAGTTATGTTGTGATGCCATGTTGTATTTACACATATCGAGCATATTGTGTGTATGATTGAAATGCTTGGTATGTGTGGGATCCGACAACCTAGTTGTTTATCCTTGGCAGCCTCTCTTATGGGGAAATGTAGTCTAGTGCTTCCATGAGCCATAGTAGTCCGCTACAGCCTGGTTCACCGGAGTCCTGCTAGCCCAGCACTACTGCTCAGGACACTTGACTGGCCGGCATGTGTTTCACTTCGTTCCTGTGTCTGTCCCTTCGGGGAAATGTCACGTGGTGACATTCGGAGTCCTGCCTAGCCTACTACAGCCCGTGTTCCCGGAGTCATGTTAGCCCAGTGCTACAGCCCGATTCACACGCTGCTGACCGACACGCTCGATGTGATTCATGTATGCCTGTCCCCATAGGTTACTGCCGCTTTGGGTTCACGACTAGCCATGTCGGCCCAGGTTCTCTGTCATATGGATGCTAGCGACACTATCATATACGTGAGCCAAAAGGCGCAAACGGTCCCGGACCATGGTAAGGCGACACCCGTGGGGAATACCATGCGTGAGGCCACAAAGTGATATGAGGTGTTACCGGCTAGATCGATGTGACTTGGAATCGGGGTCCTGACATCAACCCCTAACCCTAGGCTGTCCCATCCATTCCTCCCCCGATCCCGAAGACGCCGCCTCCCACTCTTCCCTGTTTCTCGGGAGCTTGTCCCATCGCCAACCAAAGCTTCCCCTTGGGATCCCCTACCGATCCAGCCCACCAACCAGCAACCCCCACCTTTCCCTCTTAGATCAACCCTACGCTCGATCCCGAATGGATCAACGTGCTGCCTTAGCTTCCTCTACCTCGCCTCAAGCCGCGTCCTCGCCGGATTCGCCTCAAGCTCGCCGCAGCTCCTCCCCGTCGTCCTTGCGCCGCCTCCACGACCAACCGGAGCCCCGCCATCACCGGAGTCCCACACAGCCCCGCCTGCTCCTTCAAGTCCTGCCAGCACCATGCCCAGTGCCCCCTCCCACTGCTACCGCTGCTCTGCCCCGTCAAAGACGAGGAGCACCCGCCCGAGCCAGCAGCGCCGTTGACCGCACGCGTGGGCCGCATCCCGCGCCAAGCCCAGCCAGCCGGCATGCCTTGTCTCTTCACCGACCTAGGGTAGGCCCAGTGGTGAGCCGCCACCCAAACCCCCCTGTTCATGTTGGGCCAGCTAGATGCGGCCCGGTTCCTGTGTTTTTTCAGTTCTACGAATTAAGCTATTTATCCAAAGTTTCCAGTTTTATAGAAACCACCCTAGTCTTCATGCATATAATAACTTAACAACCGTGCATCATTTGTAAAAAGTTTGTACATGTAAAATGCTTAGAATTTCATCTAGTTTCGTAATATGCTACGTTCATCCATGTTTAAAAGGTTTCACTAGCTGTTTGCATTAATTTGCTAATTGCCATGATAAAATGATTTAATTCATAACTAAATAACCGTAGCTCGGAATTAAGTAAACCATATATGAAACTTGTCTAGAAAAATGTATAGAAGAACACGGTGCACTTTATTTTTCTGTTTAACAACTCTAAAATGTGTATAGGCAGAACAGTAGCAAATTCGAAATATGCATTTGAGGATTTTTCGAAATTGTTGTTTGTTGTTTCCGGCCTCATTTAACTTGCCTAGATAGTTAGTTTTCTTATGGTTCAGTTATTGCCTTGTTTAAAAACATTTAATATTGATGAGTAACATAAACGAGAGTGAACTAAATACTTGAATGTGGTGTTTCGCCAATGTGCAACTCGTTGCATGTTGAGCTCCACTTAACTTATAGTATTGTTTGTTTCACTTTGCCATGCCATGCCTCATTAAACCAGACATGCATCATACTTGGTTGTGCATCATGTCATGTTTATGTGATGGTTGTTTACCATGTTGTTTGCTTCTTTTCGGTTGTGCTTGTTCTCAATAGTTCCGGTTACGTTGCGATTGTGAGGATCCGTTCGACTACGCTCATTCATCTACTTCATGGATTCGGTCTTCTTCTAGCGGGATTTCAGGCAAGATGACCATCACCCTGGATACCACCACTATATTTGCTATGCTAGTTTTCTCGATGCTATCACTATGTCGCGCTACCCACCACTTGTTTATCAAGCCTCTCAATATGCCATGAAACAACCTCTAACCTTTTCACCATCCCAGCAAACCGTTGTTTTTCTATGTTACCGCTTCTCTCAGTCCCTCTTATAGTGTTGCTAGTTGCAGGTGTAGTTGTAGATCGTTCCATGTTTGGACATGGATATTATGGGATATCACAATATCTCTTATTTAATTAATGCTTCTATATACTTGGTAAAGGGTGGAAGGATTGGCCTTTTGCCTGGTGTTTTGTTCCACTCTTGCCGCCCTAGTTTCTGTCATACCGGTGTTATGTTCCTTGATTTTGTGTCCCTAACACGGTCGGGGTTTATGGGCCCCCTTGATAGTGCGCTTTGAATAAAACTCTTCTAGGAAGGCTAAACATTGTTTTTACCATTTTCCTAATAACAACGAAAACTTGCATAGGGACTTTCCGGACCCCGAGGATAACTAATTAACAACCCCAGGCCAGTGCTCCTCAGGAGTGTTGGTCCAAACTAGAGCCCCTTGCAGCGCCACCACCGGGAAACTCAAGGACTGGTTTTAGTTGTACGGATTGCTCATTCGATCGTGGCCTGAGACGAGATACGTGTGGCTATTATCAGGGTGTCGGCACATCGGGAGCTCTTGCTGGTTTTGTTCTACCATTGTTGAAATGTCTTGTGTGAACCTGGATTCCGAGCTTGATCGAGTTGTTCCGAGAAGAGGATTTTCCACCGTTGATCATGAGAGTTTGTGATGGACTAAGTTGGGACACCCCTGCAAGGTTTACTCTTTTCAAGAGTTGTGCCCACAGTTATGTGGCACATGGGAATTTTTAATATCCGGTTGTAGAGAACTTGACACCAGATCTGAAATAAAATCCACCAACCGCGTGCGCAACCTTGACCGTCTCTTTTCAAGTGAGGCAAGAAGAGAGCACGGTCAGGTTATGTTTGAACATAAGTAGTTCAGGATCACTTCTTGATCATTTGCTAGTTTGCGACCGTTTACGTAGTTGCTCTTCTTATTTTTGTACTCGTAAGTTAGCCACCATGCAATGCTTAGTGCTTGCTGCAACCTCACCACTTATCCATTCCATACCCATGCTAGTATTGATACCCATGGTAATGGGAGCTGAGTCCTCGTGGCTCATAGATTAATACAACAACAATTGCAGGTACAGGTAAAGCGATGCTTTGACGTGAGAGCGATGCTTGCTTGTTTTGGAGTTCTTCTGCTTCTTCTTCGATCAAGGGATAGGTTCTAGGTCAGGAGCCTAGGATTAGCAGGGTGGATACCGTTCTTCTTTTTCGTTTGATTTCATCCATAGTCGGTTCCTGCTCTTTTGTATGATGATTGCTATGTATTGATGTATTGATGTACTCGTGTTGTAGCTTGTGGCGAGTGTAAGCCTTTATCTTGTATATATCCTCATCTATTCAGTACATGGTATGTTGTAATGATATCCACCTTGCTATGCGCTTGAAATGCGGTTGTGCCCCAATCATGAGTTAACCACGTGATTGGGATAGAATCGCATCTTGGACGCTAGAAGTTGGTATCAGAGCCTTACCGACCGCAGGAGCCTGATACGTCTCCAATGTATCTATAATTTATGAAGTATTCATGTTGTTATATTATCATTCTTGGATGTTTTACAATCATTTTGTAGCAACTTTATATCATTTTTTGGGACTAACCTATTAACCTAATGCCAAGTGCCAGTTGCTGTTTTTTTGCTTGTTTTTTACATCGCAGGAAATCAATATCAAACGGAGTCCAAACACCGCGAAACTTTTTGTGAATTTTTTATGGACCAGAAGACATCCATTGGGCTAGAGTAGCACCTGGGGGTGCCCCGAGGAGGGCATAACCCACTAGGGTGCGCCTAGGGGCCCAGGTGCACCCAGATGGGTTGTGCCCACCTCGGTGGCCTCCCGCACCCCCTCTTTGCCCTATAAATCTCCAAATATTCCAAAAACCCTCGGGGTAACCCTAGATCAGAAGTTCTGCCGGCGCAAGGCTTTGTAGCCACGAAAAACCAATCTAGAACCCGTCCCAGCACTCCATCGAAGGGGGGAATCATCACCCGTGGCCATCTTCATCATCCCGGCAGCCACCACGATGAGGAGGGAGTAGTCCACCCTTGGTGCTGAGGGTTTGTACTAGTAGATATGTGTTTAATCCCTCTCTCTCGTGTTCTTGAGATGTCACGATCTTGATGTATCGCGGGCTTTGTTAATATAGTCGGATCATATGGTGTTTCCCCCTCTCTATCTTGTTGTGATGAATTGAGTTTTTCCCTTTGAGATTTCGTTGTTATCGGATTGAATAATTTTATGGATTTGAGAGAACTTGATATATGTCTTGCATATGAATACTCGTGGTGACAATGGGGTATCTTATTGATTCACATGATAAGTGTTTTGGCATTCAACTCGCGGATACCCGCGGTGACATTGGGGTAATCTATGCATAGGGGTTGATGCACGTTCTCGTCTTTTGTTTCTCTGGCAGAAATCATGGGACACTCTTTGAGGTTCTTTGTGTTGGATTGAGTATTATGTATCTAAAATTATTTGGTGTTATTTTAGTACGAACTCTTGGGTAGATCGATCGAAAAGAATAGCTTCGAGGTTGTTTCGTACCCTACAAACGATTTCTTCTTATGTTCTCCGCTAGATAGGAACTTTCGAGTGATTCTTCGTTGCACGTTGAGGGATGGTTATATGATCCAATTATATTAGCATTGTTGAGAGATTGCACTAGTGAAAGTACAGAACCTAGGCCTCATTTTCAAGCATTGCAATATCATTTTTGTGTCCATTTACTATTTTCTACCTTGTTGTTTTATTTATTTAGATTATAAAAATATATTTCTACCATCCATATTACACTTTTATCACCATCTCTTCGCCGAACTAGTGCACCTATACAATTTTCCACTGTATTAGGTGTGTTGGGGACACAAGAGATTTCTTGTATTTGGTTGCAGGGTTGTTTGAGAGAGACCATCTTCATGCTACGCCTCCCATGAATTGATAAACCTTACGTCATCCACTTGAGGGAAAATTGCAACTGTCCTAAAAACTCTGCGCTTGGAGGCCCAACACGAGTCTACAGGAATAAAGTTGTGTAGTAGACATCAGAGCCCCCTTGATTGATCGAACCGCTGATGTTGTTGAGTCTTGAAAAAAACTATTTTTAGTCTAGCTATATATCATAGAGTAGGAATTCTTTTTACTCCTTATCCCCATCGTCGCTCTGGTGAGGAATCATGACGTAGGTGTTTTGGCTCCATTACTCTCCTTTTTCACTCAATTTTTTTAGGATCACGCAGGTATTGTGGAATCGGTCCGATATCATTGTGACGGGAATTCTGTCTTGGTGCCTCATGACATTTAGGGGTTGTGGCGGTGTCCCGGGGAGTTGAGCTCCAAGGTGTTTACGTCACACTGCGTATCATTTCAGTTTCGGAATACCAGAGGATGCCGACACCGAAAACGCTTCTATACTCTTTATGGTGAGAGTAGTTTGACGACACCCAGTTCTTGGGAGAGCGATTAGATGTATTGCCGCAACTAGTATATCAGATGTTTTCCGGCTTATTCTGTGAGCCAAATCCTTTGTTTTGTTTTGGGTGTGGTATTCGAGTTGCTTCAATGTCAAGTGTTGATTCCATACCTTTTCCTAAGCGGTGTTCTCATATTTCTATGGGAGTACTAATCCTTCTTGATCTTCAAAATTGTCATGTCAATCCTTTCTAATCGTTGCACTTCTCTTCAAGTTATTCCATACGGGCGTCATTGACAAGCCTGTGGATTCTTTCGTTTCACCCGTCCAAAGTTGTCTTTATTTTCCCACCATCCCACCCTTTTCTTCAAAGACTCAGATTTCTTAATCAAGTATCATTTTTATTTATGTGAAGTTTCTTCATTCTTTTCCTTCAATGTTCTTATCCGGTGATCCCTCGTGAAGATTCTCACAAGCTTCAAGTTCATCATTCATCATTCTCGTATTCTTTTCCGGTGGATTCAATTCAAGCTTCCGGTGTCAAACATATCCCTTTCGTCCTTTCATATGGTTTCTCATGCCGGTGCACCTCTTATTTATTCACCTATCTCTATTCATATCCGAAGTGCCGAAGATATCTCAGAAGATTCATGTCCATTCTTAATTCTGTCGAGTTATTTCGAGGTTGATATCTCATTCAAGCCATTTAAATCAACCGGTGCAATCTCCCTTTCAAGTAATCGTTCAACGGTGTTTCTTCGAGTGGGCCCTAACCCACAGGTCTTTTCCTAGGATCTTACCTGGCTCTTCTAATTTTTTCTGGAGCTATTCTAATATTCATTTCAAAGTTTGACGTAAGAATGAATTTTCATCAGTCAAATGCTTTCTCCAAGATCACTTTCAAATTCTTTCATCATTGGTTCGCCCTTTCTATTCTTCATTGTTTCGGGGTGTCTCAACAATTTTGGTGGCGTTTCTTGTCTTCATTCTCAACTTTTGAAGACCGAAGAAGAGTTTTTCTCTAAATCATATCCGTTCTCTTGAAGATTCATGGTTCTAGCTTCAGGCCGTCCTCATAATTGTTTTCGATTATGATAATTCTTTTCATATCCAACTGAAGCATTTCAGGAGTCTTTTCATTTTGATTCTCCGGAGGCCATCATCTCATAATGATTTTTCATTCTCAAATTTCAACTCTCGTTATCTAACTCTCCGGTGCATCGTTCAAGTATTATCTAGTCAGCTTGTCATCTCTTTGTTCTCTTGCATCTAAATTCCCTCTAGTATCTTCGTTCATTTTTTCCAATTATTCCTAGTGATTCGTTCCCTTTTCTTCGTTTGTTTTCAATTCTTGTGGTGGTTCGTTCTAGGATTCCTCTTCCTTTCTTATCATATCATTTCATTCATTCTTTAAATCATACCAGTGGTTCATTGAAGATTTTCCCAAGTTTGTGTTATATATCTATCTTTAATCCTTTTCAATGAGAATGAGTAGTATGCAAAACCCATTACCTGTCATCAATTTAAGTTGATGAAGGGTAAGCATGCCACAAATCTTATTCTTGCTTCATCAAGATGATCTAATTCCTTCTTTCGGAGTTCATTGATGATATCAATTTTTCGGTGCTATGTTGTTCATCTTTTGTTTTTGGAGTTCCAACCTCTCTCAGTTAACTCACCGCAAAGCTCCATCTAAATCATTGCAATGCTTCATCATGTTCTTTCAACCTTTCTTCCTATCATACTTCTATATCCAGAGTTCTTCGAGAGTTTCTTCATGGTGGTTCATCAAAGAGTGCATTCATTATCGGAGCTTTCGTCAACATTCTTGTTGGAGGAGCTCAACTATTCTTCATCTTGCATTCTGAAGGGCAATTCTTTCTATCTTATATTTCGAGGTGGTGTTATGTCATTCTTGACAATTTTCCTTCATGTTTCACTATTCACTACTTGTCAGGAATGAGATATTTTAAGACCATCATTTTCTCTTCATTCATGAGATCTTTTCAACCCAACAATCTCTTTGTTGGAGTTACCTTGGTATAGATTTCACCTAAAGCCTTCCATTGGGAATGTTGCTATTTGTGGTTCTTATCAATGACCCAAGTTATCTTTTTATCATCTTGGGGGAAGAAGTTTTTTTCTCTTTGGTGTTCTCAATCAAATCAATTATTTCCGTTGGTGGCAGGTTTCACCTCAAGTTTTGAGATGTTTTCCATAAGCCCACAACAATCTTATTCTTTTCGTTGTTGACTTTCCAACAACTCCATTCAATCCTTCTTTGCAAGGATTCTTTCCAAGTTCATTTGTGGCACATGTTGCCATTTTTTCTCCGTTCTTTGATTTCCAACGATCTAACTTCTATTCTATATTTCTGAAGGCGTTGTGATGTTGCTGTATTTGACCAATCATCTTGTTCTATTCTATCATTCTTTGTTGTCAAGATCATGTTCTTTTCTTGCTTACCATTTAACTGGAGTGTTGTGTCGTGTATTTAAGTTCTTTTCAACTTATCAAGTTTTCCTTCTCTTTTCTATCGGAGTGCTGTCCAAATTCTGTCATTCTTCTTCCTTGGCTATCTCATTATACCGGTGTGGTTTCATATTCTTTTAGTTCGTTAAGCTTTTGATTCATGTATTTCAACCTGCAAGGTTCTCGTCGTACTCCTTGTTCCTCTTGTTTAACAGAGTGTTTTCAACTTTGTTCATCTCCGTTTTATTCTTTCTTTCAAGTTGTTCAACCTCTCAAGGTTCTTTGGTTTCCCTCGTTTGTCAAAGAACCAACTTAGTTTTACGTCTTCTCTTCCTCTTTCATTTGTCATCCCTAGATCTCGGGGCGAGATCTCTTGTAAGTGGAGGAGTGTTGTGACAGCCCGAGACCGACGCTCCATATGCCTTCCATGTTCTTCGTTGTCGCCGCATGTTTCATTTGTTTGTTGCATTCATCATGTCATAATTTGCATTGCATCGGCACTCCGTTACCCTCATGTTTTCAAATTTGCATATGTTCGTAGTTGCCCCGTCCCCCCTTGACTTCGTTAATGGTTCCGAGACCAACCATGTTTTTCGAGTCCCTCCTGTCTGGCCGCTTAATCTCTTTGCTCAGTGCTCAAACCCCTCGCTTGCTCATTCGAAACTTGTACCGTACCCGACCCGCTCAGTCATCGCCATTGGATCCGGATCATCCCCAAACATCCCTAAAATATCTTCGGTTCATTGTTTGGACTTCCTAAACTATTTATTCTCAACCATCCGATTCTGATTGGAGGGTCAAAACTTAACCCACCTACCTATTTAAACAGATCAACCCTTAATCCTAGGTTCTCCCATCCATTCCTCCCCCGAACCCGAAGCCGCTGCCATCCACTCTTCCTTGTTCCTCGGGAGCTTGTCCCATCGCCAACCAAATCTTCCCCTTAGGATTCCGTCCCGATCCAGCCCACGAACCAGCAACCCCCACCTCTCCATCTCAGATCAACCCTACGCTCGACCGCGAATGGATCAGGGCACTGCCTTCGCTTCCTCTGCCTCGCCTCAAGCCGCGTGATACATCTCCAATGTATCTATAATTTTTGATTGCTCCATGCTATATTATCTACTGTTTTCGACATTATTGGGCTTTATTATCCACTTTTATATTATTTTTGGGACTAACCTATTAACCGGAGGCCCAGTGTAACACCCCGGATGTAATTTACCTTATCTGTACTCCAACTCTTGCCGTTTCTGACCTAAGTTATTTTATTTTCCTCGGTGTTGGGTTTTTGTCTCCGTGTGTTGTTGCCTTGTCATGCATCTCATATCATGTCATCATGTGCATTGCATTTGCATACGTGTTCGTCTCATGCATCCGAGCATTTTCCCCGTTGTCCGTTTTGCATTCCGGCGCTCCTATCTCCTCCGGTGCCCCTTTCTACTTCTTTGCGTGTGTGGGGGTTAAACATTTCCAGATTGGACCAAGACTTTCCAAGCGGCCTTGGTTTACTACCAGTAGACCGCCTGTCAAGTTTCGTGCCATTTGGACTTCGTTTGATACTCCAACGGTTAACCGAGGGACCGAGAAGGCCTCGTTTGTGTTGCAGCCCAACACCCTTCCAATTTGGCCCAAAACCCACCAAAAACCCTTCCATCGTCTAGAGCGTTCGATCATGATCGCGTGGCTGCAAACCATGCTCAATTTGGAGACCCCTAGCTCCTCCTACCTCTATATAAAGGCCTCTCCCCGAAAATCCCGGGTCTTCTTCCACCCTAACCCTAGAAAAACTCCACCCGCCACCGCCGGACAAAAATCCGGGCAGTGGACGTGTCCGCCCGCTCCGCCGGACCAACGCACCATCGCCCTGGTCCCTGGGCCGGTCCCCAGTTCGCCGCCGACACCGCGGGCCCGCGAGGCCCGTGCGGGGCCCTCCCGGCCCGGTCTCCGCCGCCTCCTCCCACCAGGTTGCCGCCCCCGCGCCCGGCGCCGTTCGCCGCACCCGGCCACCGCGCCGCCATTGCGAGGCACCTCCGCACCGACCGCTCGCCGGCCGGACCTCGCCCCGCCATCACAGCTAGCTCGCCACGCCGCCCCGCGCCGGAGACCTCCTCCGCCGCCGCCCGACGACCGCCGACGCCGCCCCCGTTCACCTCCGGCCCGGATCCGGCCCCGGCGACCCCAAGCTCCGGCAACAACAATGAACTCCGGTGCCCGAGCTGCTATAGTGTTGAAGTCCAGATCCAGATCCAAAAAACCCTAGCGGTTGACCTTTTTGCCTCCGTTTTAGTATTTTTTTGCAATTTTTATCATACTATAACTCTGCATCCTTAGCTTCGATTTGTGCGTGTAGCATATCAAAATGTTCGCCTCGACGAGTGCATCATTTAATCTCATTGCATCATTTTCATTTGAGCTCGTCTTGATGCCCGAAATGCTGTTGGAAGAGGGCTATGTGGTGAATTTGGCAGATCTGTTTCATCAAATAGCTATTTGTTGTTTTTGCCATGATTAATGTGTGCATGATATGATCCTGTGCTCTGCATGTGTTTTGTTATATGCCATGCCATCTTTACAGAGGTGCTTACCATGTATTTTTGTGATATTTGTGGTGACTAGCACAAGCTTGCAAAGTAACGTAATCGGTAATGCTGATTTCAGGGACTTAGAATTTCACTAAGTCCTTGTTCTGTTTTTGTCGGTATGCCATATGTTCATGTTGTTTCCAAGTGATCCGTGCCTCTTTTGAGGATCATCAGTAAGGATGATTTGTTAACATTGTGGTGCTCTATCCATCCATGTCTTTTCTTGTATTTATGGAGCACCTTAGCTTGAGTGAATCGAGCTCTTCTTTTGCTATATCGTGAATTCTGGCAGATTGTTGACATGTTAGCAATTTTGCTGAGGATGTTGCTATTGATCTGTGCATACTATGTTGTTGTTCTTGCCATGTCTAGTTTCTATGCTATGTATTCTTTATGGCTGTATGCTTAGTTTTTCACGACATGCTCTGTAGTGAGTTCATAGAGCTCGTAAACATGCCTACTCGTTAACTGATTTGCATGCTCCAATTTTTCACTAAGTCTGAAATCTGTTTATGCTTTTGCCATTTCACATGCTTGCAATTGTATTTTCTGATCCCTTTTGGCTCAAGGTCACTAAGGGAATTTCGTTAAGTGCTTTGAGTAGCTTCATGCCATGCCTTGCTTTGCCATGTTAAGTTCATGTAGCTTGTAGTTTTCATGCTCTAAAGTGTGCTTCCTAATGATGAATTCCAGACTTGTGTTAATCTCACTAAGTCTGAAACCTGTTATCATTTGCACTTTTGCCATGCTTGTTTGAACCTGTTAATGGATGAATTAGCTATATCTCAGTGCTCATCTTTTGTCAAGCATCATGAGGGTATCCCTGCCATGTATTTTGTTGTCATGTTTGAGTGCCGTAGCATACTTATCTTGATGCATTTAGATGGCAACTTGCTGATTATCGCAGACCGATGCCATATTTGTTTTGCTTGCCATTTCCAAACCATGCATCCGAATCCGGTGATCTTTATATCGATCTCAACCGAAATCACCTCACCTTTCCAGTGGCGCTCTTGGATTTCCAAGTTGAGGCCAGGTTCAATCATTCCTTGTCAAATCTTGCATATGCATTACATATCGCATCCCGCATAGCATACCATGTTTGCATCATGTTGTTGATTGTGTTCCTTTTGCTTGTTTGGGTAGAACCGGGAGACGAGTTCGCGAACGAGGAGCCCATTGAGTTTGCTTACGAGGATCAAGTCAACTCTGACAACTTTGCATGCAAGATGATCATACCCTCGAAATCACTTCTATCTTTGCTTGCTAGATGCTCGCTCTTTTGCAATGCATATGCTACGATGCCTACCACTTGCTTATCATGCCTCACAAATTGCCATGTCAAACCTCTAACCCTCCATGTCCTAGCAAACCGTTGTTTGGCTATGTTACCGCTTTGCTCAGCCCCTCTTATAGCGTTGCTAGTTGCAGGTGAAGATTGGAGATTGTTCCTTGATGGAACATTGTTTATTGTTGGGATATCACCATATTATCTTGTTTATCTTAATGCAACTATATACTTGGTAACGGGTGGAAGGCTCGGCCTTATGCCTAGTGTTTTGTTCCACTCTTGCCGCCCTAGTTTCAGTCATATCGGTGTTATGTTCCCGGATTTTGCGTTCCTTACGCGGTTGGGTTATAATGGGAACCCCTTGATAGTTCGCCTTGAATAAAACTCCTCCAGCAATGCCCAACCTTGGTTTTACCATTTGCCACCTAGCCTCTTTTTCCCTTGGGTTTTCGGAGCCCAAGGGTCATCTTATTTAAACCCCCCGGGGCTAGTGCTCCTCTGAGTGTTGGTCCAAACAGAGCCACTTGCAGCGCCACCTCAGGGAAACTTGAGGGTTGGTTTTAGTTGTACGTAGTGTTCATCTGAGTGTGCCCTGAGAACGAGATATGTGCAGCTCCTATCGGGTTTTGTCGGCACATTCGGGCGGTGTTGCTGGACTTGTTTTACCATTGTCGAGGATGTCTTGTAACCGGGATTCCGAGCCTGATCGGGTCTTCCCGCTAGAAGGAATATCCTTCGTTGACCGTGAGAGCTTGTGATGGGCTAAGTTGGGACTCCCCTGCAGGGATTTGAACTTTCGAAAGCCGTGCCCGCGGTTATGGGCAGATGGGAATTTGTTAATGTCCGATTGTAGATAACTTGAAACTTAACTTAATTAAAATGAATCAACCATGTGTGTAACCGTGATGGTCTCTTCTCGGTGGAGTCCGGGAAGTGAACACGGTGTTGGAGTAATGCTTGACGTAGGTTGCTCTAGGATCACTTCTTGATCATAGTTGTGCGACCGTGCTTTTGCCCTCTCTTCTCGCTCTCTTTTGTGAACAGGTTAGCCACCATATATGCTAGTCGCTTGCTGCAGCTCCACATATTACCTTGCCTTACCTATAAGCTTAAATAGTCTTGATCGTGAGGGTGGGAGATTGTTGAGTCCCCGTGACACACAGTTTACTTCCAAAACTAGATGCAGGGACCGATGATACCGTTCCAGACGATGCGCTTGAGCTCAACTGGGAGTTCGATGAAGACTCTCGCATTACTATGTGTCTTTCCCAGATGATGAGTAGTGGTGCCCAGTTGGGGTGATCGGGGACCATGTCGCATGTGGGGGTTGATCTTTATTTTGGTACCATAGTCGGACCATGAGTGTATTGGATGATTGTAATGTTATTCATGTATTTGTGTGACGTGGCGAGTGTAAGCCAACTATGTATCCTTTCCCCTTTTATATATTACATGGGTTGTTGTGAAGATTACCTTACTTGTGACATTGCTTTCAATGCGGTTATGCCTCTAAGTCGTGCTTCGACACATCGGAGATATAGCCGCATCGAGGGCGTTACAAGTTGGTAATCAGAGCCTTCCCTGACCTTAGGAGCCCCCTGCTTGATCGAATCGTTGGCGTTGTTGAGTCTAGAAAAAATGTTTTGAGTCATTTATGATTATATATATTAGAGAGTTTAGGAATTCTTTTTACTCCTCAGTCCCTTCATCGGTCTGGTAAGGCATCCTGACGTAGAGTTTTGACTCTTCTCTTCTCAAATTTCACTGAAAAAATTTAGGATCACGCGGGTATCTTGTAATCGTTCCGATCGATTTGTGACGAGAACATTGTTCTTGGTGCCTCCTGTCATTTAGGGGTTGTGGCAGTGTCCCGGGGAGTTGAGCTCCGAGGTGTTGTCGTCACAATTTTATCATTGAGATTCTGGAATACCTGAGTTTCGCCGACATCGAAAATCTCTTTTATGAAGTTGTTGGTGAGATAACCTTGACGCCACCCAGTACTGGGGCGGGAGTTCGGGGGTATTGCCATAACTTGTATAACAGATGCTTTTCGAAGGTTGAGGTAGACGATTTCCGAAGTTTTTCTCGGTTATGTGTTGAAGGATGGATACAGCTGGATGTAGGATTTGCTATATTTGGGTGAGATATTATGCTTCCCCTGTATCCCCAACACCTGATTGCATAACCGGAAAGGTTTGGGAGTTTCATAGGTGGGAATTCTTGTAGCTCTAGTTCTTCTTCCGCGAATATTTGGTTTGGGATTGGGTAATCCTCACCAAGTATTTGTTCTTGTTCTGTACCTTGTTGGTTTTATTCTTCTACCTCAATTCTAAGTGGCTTCTCAATTTATAGATATGTGACCATTTCGATTGGAATGCATTCGTTCATTTGGTTCGGATGTGAAGACTATATGTTGCAATTTCAACCCGTTTGATTCAGCTTCAATATTTTTCTATCAATGTGCTAACAAATATCAAACTCTTCAGGATGGCTCCTCCAACGAGAACGACTCCGAATCCTGATCCGCCACCACCACCCCCACCTCCGGAGGCATGGCAAGCTGTGATGGCCGCTACCAATGCAAACACGCAGCTAATCATGCAACTTCTTCAAGAGCGCAACCAAGGGAACCAGGGCCAAGGCAACTATCAAAATCAGTTTGCTACACTCAACCTGTTCATTGCTAACTAGCCAAAGACCTTCAGCAATTGTGTTGAGGCAACAGACGCTGATGATTGGCTCGTGGACATATGCAAGCATTTCGAGTGCAGTAACGTCAGGCCTGAGGACTTTGTCAAGTTCGCTTCCTTCCAACTCAAAGACCAAGCTGCAAAATGGTTTCAGCAGTACAAAGATTCCAGAGGAGGCCGTGTGATTACCTGGGATGAATTCCATTAAGACTTCAAAGCTCATCATATTCCTCAGAGCGTGGTTGAAAGCAAGCGTGAGGAATTCCTCAACCTGAAGCAAGGCTCTATGTCTATTTACGAGTACAACAAAATGTTTCAGAAGCTCGCCCGTTTTGCTAAGCAAGACATCCCTGACGAGAAGAGCATGATGTACCAGTTCAGGGGTGGTCTCAGAGAAGAAATCTAGCTAGCTCTCGTCCTCTTTGAGCCCAAGAGGTACGATGAGTTTTACAACATGGCAATGAAGCAAGAGACTACTCAACTGAAGTGCGAGGCTTCCAAGAAGCGAGTCAAAGATGCAACTCCTTCTTCCTCAACTCAAGTGGCTAAGCAACAGAAGTATTGGCTTCCTCCTCCTCCGTTCTGTCAGCCTTATCAGCAGAAGAGCGAAGGCGGCAGTGGATCTTCCCACCCACCCAACCCTGGCTTTCAGAACAAGACTTCGTCTCAAGCTCCAAGATCAAGTGCTCCATATCACCGTCCACTCTCGGAGGTCACGTGCAACAAGTGCCAACAGAGGGGTCACTATGCCAACAAATGCTTCAATCAGAGGCGTCTCCCTCCTCCTCCCGTGAGATCGGCAAGTACAGCTGTGGTCAAGCATAACCCCAAGCATGCCAAGGTCAACTTGTTGAACGCAACTCAGGCAGAGGACTCGCCAGATGTCATCATGGGTAACCTTCCTATTAACGATGTTCCTGGAAAAGTTCTTTTTGGCACTGGTGCATTGCTTTCTTTTATTTCAAGACCATTTGTTGCCAAGCATGATTTTGTGACCGAAAGGATTCCTTTCCCGTTGAAGATTGTGTCCCCGGGCAAGAAAATGACTTCTAAAAAGTGTGTCCCGGATGTTACTATCACTTTGGGCGACTACAAGTTTCTATCCCCTCCAGTGGTCCTTGGTAACTCGGATATTGATCTTATTCTTGGAATGGATTGGCTTTCTAAGCACAAGGCTCAGCTTGATTGTGCTGCCAGGCAGATTCAAATGACTCATTCGTCTGAGGATGTAATTGTGTTTGCCGCTAATGACGATACCATCCGTCTGTTTTCTCTCAATGAGAAAGGTGAACTGGATGCCATCTCTCAAATTCTAGTCATTTGCGAATATCAAGATGTCTTTCCAGAAGAGCTTCCAGGAATGCCTCCGCACCGGCTAGTTGAATTCGTCATCGATCTTGAGCCTGGCACAAAACCTGTTTGCAAACGTCCTTACAAGCTTGGACCTGAAGAGTTGAAGGAGCTGAAGAAGCAACTTGATGTTCAAGAGCGAATGGGTCTCATCCGACCTAGTTCTTCTCCGTGGGGTTGTGGAGTTCTTTTGTGAAGAAGAAGGATGGAACGGACTGACTTTGTGTTGACTACCGTCCATTGAACAAGAAGACTATAAAGAACAAGTACCCACTTCCCAACATCAACGAGCTATTTGAACAACTCAAAGGTGCTCAAGTATTCTCCAAGCTTGATCTCGTATGGGCTATCACCATATCCGAATTTGTGAGCAAGATATCCCCAAGACGGCTTTCAGAACAAGCTATGGCTCATATGAATACATTGTCATGTCTTTTGGCCTCGTCAACTCTCCTCCGACATTCTCTCGCATGATGAACTTCATCTTCAACCCTTACACAAATGACTTCGTCTTGGTCTACCTCGATGACATTTTGGTCTTTTCCAAGAACAAGGAAGATCATGCCAAGCACTTGCGTTTGGTGCTCGATAAGCTCAGAGAACATCAGTTCTACGCCAAGTTTTCAAAGTGCGAGTTTTGGCTCGATGAGGTTCTCTATCTTGGGCATATCATCTCTGCCAAGGGCATAGCGGTGAATCTTGAGAAGGTGTCTGCATTTATGAATTGGGAACCACCTCAGAACGTGAAGCAACTCCGCAGCTTCCTTGGTCTCGCAAGCTACTGTCGAAGGTTTGTTGAGAACTTCTCAAAGATCATGAAGCCGCTTTCCAACCTTCTCCAGAAGCACGTCAAGTACATTTGGTCTCCGGAATGCGATATCGCTTTCAACACCTTGAAAGAGAAATTAGTCACTGCTCCAGTTCTGACTCCTCCGGATGAATCCAAACCGTTCGAGGTCTTCTGTGATGCCTCTCTTCAAGGCCTAGGTGAAGTGTTGATGCAAGAGAAGAAAGTTGTGGCGTATACTTCTCGCCAGTTGAAGCCCAACGAGAAGAACTACCCCACTCATGACCTCGAGTTGGCGGCAGTTGTGCATGCTCTTTTGACTTGGAGACATCTCCTATTGGGAAGAAAAGTGGACATCTTCACTGACCACAAGAGTCTCAAGTACATCTTCACTCAGCCTAATCTCAACCTCAGGTAGACTCGTTGGGTCGAAATGATTCAAGAGTATAATCCAAGCATTGAATATACTCCAGGCAAGGCCAATGTAATTGCTGACGCATTGAGCAGGAAGGCTTACTGCAACAGTCTGATTCTCAAGCCTTACCAACCCGAACTTTGTGAAGCTTTCCGCAAACTCAACCTGCAAGTTGTTCCTCAAGGATTTCTCGCAAACCTTCAAGTCTCTCCTACTTTGGAAGATCAAATTCGCGAGGCTCAACTTCTTGATGCTATGGTGAAGAAGGTGAAGATTGGGATTGCCAAGAGTCAACCCAAGTACAAGTGATATCGCCTTGATGGCAAGGATACTCTCTTCTTCGAGGATCGCATTGTTGTGCCTAAAGGTGACCTTCGTAAAGTCATTATGAATGAGGCTCACAATTCTCTCCTCTCCATCCACCCTGGGAGCACAAAGATGTACCAGGACCTCAAGCAGGCTTATTGGTGGACTCAAATGAAGCGCGAGATTGCTCAGTTCATGAATGAATGTGATGTCTACAGAAGAGTGAAGGCAGAACACCAACGACCAGCTGGTCTCCTCCAACCTCTTGCCATTCCAGAATGGAAGTTTGACCACATTGAGATGGACTTTGTGACGGGATTTCCAAAGTCCAAGCGTGGCAATGATGCTATATTCGTTGTCATCAACAAACTCACTAAAGTGGCTCACTTTCTTCTCATCAAAGAGTCTATCACTGCAGCTCAATTGGCAGAGCTTTATACCTCTCGGATTGTCTCTCTGCACGGCATTCCATAGTTGATCTCTTCAGACCGTGGAAGCATCTTTACCTCCAAGTTTTGGGATTCTTTTCAGAAGGCCATGGGCACCAACATCCGTTTCAGCACAGCTTTTCATCCTCAAACTAGCGGCCAAGTCGAGCGTGTCAATCAAATCCTTGAAGATATGCTCAGGGCTTGCGTTATCTCTTTCAGTATGAACTGGGAAGATTGTCTTCCATATGCCGAGTTTTCCTACAACAACAGCTTCCAAGCGAGTTCGGGCAAGGCCCCATTTGAAATTCTCTATGGCAGGAAGTGTCGTACTCCTCTTAACTGGTCAGAGACCGGCGAACGTCAATTTCTTGGAAATGACTTGATCACAGAGGCAGAGGAAATGTGCAAAGTCATTCGTGATCACCTCAAAGCAGCGCAATCATGCCAGAAGAGCTACTATGATAGTAAGCATCGTGATTTGGCTTTCAAGATCGGAGACCATGTTTACCTGCGCATCTCTCCAATGAAAGGTACTCATCGCTTCGGTATCAAAGGGAAGCTTGCCCCCAGATACGTGGGTCCTTTCAAGATCGTCAGCAAGAGAGGTGATCTCGCCTATCAACTCGAGCTTCCCTCAAACTTTGCAAACGTGCATGACGTGTTCCATGTCTCTCAGCTCCGCAAGTGCTTCAAGACTCCTGACCGCACCGTCAACTTCGAAGACATTGATCTCCAAGAAGACCTTTCTTATCATGAGCATCCAGTTGCTATTCTTGAAGAAACTGAGCGCAAGACTCGCAATAAGTCAATCAAATTCCTCAAAGTCAAGTGGTCACACCATTCCGACAGTGAAGCCACCTGGGAACATGAGGACCACCTCCGTTCTAAGTACCCGGTGTTTTTCCAGTCTTAGATCTCGGGACGAGATCCTTTCGTAGTGGTGGAGTGTTGTAACACCCCGGATGTAATTTACCTTATCTATACTCCAACTCTTGCCGTTTCCGGCCTAAGTTATTTTATTTTCCTCAGTGTCGGGTTTTTGTCTCCGTGTGTTGTTGCCTTGTCATGCATCTCATATAATGTCATCATGTGCATTGCATTTGCGTACGTGTTCGTCTCATGCATCAGAGCATTTTCCCCGTTGTCCGTTTTGCATTCCGGCGCTCCTATCTCCTCCGGTGCCCCTTTCTACCTCTTTGCGTGTGTGGGGGTTAAACATTTCCGATTGTACCGAGACTTGCCAAGCGGCCTTGGTTTACTACCAGTAGACCGCATGTTAAGTTTCGTGCCATTTGGACTTCGTTTGATACTCCAACGGTTAACCGAGGGACCGAGAAGGCCTCGTTTGTGTTGCAGCCCAACACCCTTCCAATTTGGCCCAAAACCCACCAAAAACCCTTCCCTCGTCTAGAGCATTCGATCACGATCGCGTGGCCGCAAACCGTGCTCAATTTGGAGACTCCTAGCTCCTCCTACCTCTATATAAAGGCCTCTCCCCGAAAATCCCGGGTCTTCTTCCACCCTAACCCTAGAAAAACTCCACCCGCCGCTGCCGGACAAAAATCCGGGCAGCGGACGTGTCCGCCCGCTCCGCCGGACCAACCCGCCGTCGCCACGTGTCCCTGGGCCGGTCCCCAGTTCGCCGCCGACCCCGCGGGCCCGCGAGGCCCGTGCGGGGCCCTCCCGGCCCGGTCTCCGCCGCCTCCTCCAACCAGGTCGTCGCCCCCGCGCCCAGCGCCGTTCGCCGCACCCGGCCACCGCGCCGC